>NW_022196898.1:85090928-85094055 GCF_008632895.1 Mastomys coucha
TCTCTCTCTCTCTCTCTCTCTCTCTCTCTCTCTCTCTCTCTCTCTCTTTCTCTCTCTCTCTCTCTATCCTCTCTTTCCGAGCCACCCTCTCAATTAAACCTCTTACACGTGGAACTGTTTGGGCCTAGTGTGATATGTCCTGACGTGACCCACCGCTCCAACACATCATTTGGTGCCGAGACTTGGATTTGGCAGTTCGGGACTACCAGTACCCGCTCTGTGGGTAGCGGGGCAGGCAGAGGCCCAGACCATGTGGAGCGGTCCCCAGCACCATCAACTGTGGCTACCATCAGTAAGTGAGTTTGTGGCCCCCTCAGCTGGTGGCTGGGAGCCTCTGCTCACTGAAGACACCAGACACCGAGGAACAGATCAGCCTCAGCCAAGCACCGCAGGACTACAAACTTCTACCACGTGAGCCACGCCCTGCTCAGGTCCCATTCAGTTCCATGTTTTCCACCTACCAGTCTGCTATAACTCTCACACAGACACCGACATATTAATTAATAGGATCAGTCAAGGGGAGGACCTTCAGCTTTCCAGATAAGGCCTGGCCAACCTTCTCTGGAAACTACGGGGTTACAGTTAAGCTTCCCCAGCTGACATATGCTTTAGGACTTCTGCCATTGGATGCCCCTCCCTCGGAAGCAACTCTCGTTCCTAATTTTTTCACCAGGCTCCAGCAGCCGTAAAAACCTTGGATCCAGGGTGAGTTGCCTTCCCACAGCAGGCCGTCGGGGTCTGCTGGATAGCCACTAGGGTTTTCTCATGACGACTTGAACCACTAGCCTTGACTATTAACTCTTTGGTGCTTGGATTGTTCTCAGGGCGCTGGTACGAACATCCAACCACCCGCCAATGGATACCAGAATGTCTTCAACGGTACCTCCAGGCATCCCATTGGGATGTCTCCTAAAAAATCTCAAATCTTTAAAGCTAACGCCTAACTTGAAGGCATCAAAATTAATATATCTCTGCAATAAGGTCTGGATTAAATATCAACTAGATGGGAGTTCAAAGTGGCCACTTAATGGCACCCTAGATCCAGTTATTTTAAGGGATCTTAATACATACTGCCAGCAAACTGGTAAATGGAAGGAGGTTCCCTATATTCAAACATTCATCTATCTCCGTTCCAGTCCCTCCTTGTGCTCTTCTTGTTCCCCAACCCAACTTCTCTTAGCCATGAAATCTACACAACCTCAACCTCCTCTAGATGATGCTACAATGCTAGATCCAGCTAATGAACCACCCTCTTTTCACCGCAAACCTCTCTCCACACCACCAAAAACCCAAATTGCTGCCTCAGTTTCTCCTCCTCACCAGGATGCTCCAGAGCCTGCTAACTCTCCCTCTCCAGCCCCCTCCCCTTCCGTGCCAGCTGTGGGCCGCTCCAAAGGCTCCACATTGGCAGCTACCTTCACTCCTCCTGTCACCCGCTCTAAGGCTACAGCCAAACCTTCAAGTCCTTCCTCCCCAGAGACACCTGACCCAGCAATAGCCCTACCTCTAAGGGAAGTTGCTGGAGTAAATGGTCTTGTCAGAGTACATGTTCCGTTCTCGCTTAGTGAACTTTCCCAAATAGAAAACAGGCTGGGGTCCTATACTTCTAACTCTTCCAAATTTATTAAAGAGTTCCAATATATCACTCAATCTTATAGCTTGACTTTCCATGATGTTTAAATGATCCTTACTAACAACTTACTTTCTGAGGAACGCAGACGAGTTTGGGAAGAGGCAGGAGAGTAATGTAGATGGGATTCACCAAACAGACAACACATACCCAATTGGCTCTGAGACAGTGCCAAAACAGGATCCCCAGTGGAATTAAAATTCTGCAGGTAATATTTTAGCCAGGGACAAGTTCATTACATGCCTTCTGGCCGGTCTTAGAAAAGTGGCCTTAAAGCCCGTAAATTTTAAAAAACTCCAAGAGGTTGTCCAAGACAAGCAGGAGAATCCATCTCAATTTTTAGAATGCCTTTATTACAGCATACCAATTTGAACCCTGAAAACCCAGAAGGTAAGCAACTTCTGATGACCTACTTCTTTTCCCAGAGCTACCCCAACATAAGAGCTAAACTTAAAAAACTGGAGAGGGGACCCCTAACTCCACAGACAGAAGTCTTAGCGCTGGCCTTCAAAGTATACCATGGGAGAGATGATATAATCCGCAAACAAAAATACCATATGCTGGCAAAGGCTGTCCGACCAGCCCCAGCCACTACCCTGGACTCATGGTCTCCTAAGACTCAGAGACTATCAATGCTACAAATGTGGTAAAAAAGGTCATTGGGCAAAATCCTGCCCTAACTTCCACAAGCCAATCCTGCCCTAACTTCCATAGGTGCCATCAAGAGGGACATTGGGCTGTTGATTGCCCTCATGTTACGCAAAACAAAGGGACACAACTCCCAGATAACCCTCCAATTGATCTCTTAGGCTTGGCTATGGCTGACTGAGGAGGTCCGAGCTCCCCTGACCGACCACTGCCATCACTAACTGAGAGCCCCGGGTAAGTATCGTGGTATGTGGGTGGTCCATCTCCTTGCTCTTGGACACTAGAGCCACTTACTCCTTCTAGTTCTCCTATTGTCGGGGTAGGAGGACAACCTTACTTCCCTCTCCAGACCCCACCACTTAGCTACATTTTTAGAGTGTACCTTTCACCCATTCCTTTTTGGTAGTGCCAACATGTCCTGTCCCCTTATTGGGAAGGGATCTTCTAGCTAGGCTGGGAGCCTCTACTTCCTTTGCGCCCCACATTCGCCTAAACCCAGGCTCACCAGCAGTTCCTCTGCTCCTTCTCCTAGCCAGACAACCTACTAACACTACCATGTTATCTCCTTTACCAGCTTCTCAGATAGATCTCCGAGTCTGGGACATCCAAAAGCCCTCTGTTGCTAAACACCATTCTCCTGTTGTCATCTAATTTCTGGACTCTACCAGGTACCAAGCTCAATACTCTCTCTACAGCCTACTCCTGAGGACTTAAGCTTCTTAAAATCTATCACTGCTTCTTTCAAAATCTGTCAGAAGTCTGACCCCAACTTAAAGTATCTTAGCACCCCTTTTCCTACCCATCAGGCTAGAGGTTCCCTTCCTGGAACTGACTGGCAACTTGACTTTA
>NW_022196898.1:85094613-85105441 GCF_008632895.1 Mastomys coucha
CCAGTCCCAGAAAATGAGACTCCACTCCAGCAGCCGAGCTCGACCTCACTGGATTAGACATGGGTTTCATCCTCCCCCTGCTGTTCATTTCTATCCAGAGTAGCCCTTATATCTGGAGATTCGAGGTTCAAGAAACCCCCACAGATAACAAACAGTCTTTCCAAATAGGGTCAGGAAACTGTTCCATAGCCGGATGCCAGGAACCAATCCAAACTGCTATCATCCCGGTATCTGTAATGCCATCTAAATATTATGATCTCTATACTTGCTTTCTCTTCGACCAGACAGAAGATTATTGTAGAAAATGGCCAGACGAATATAGGGGCTGCCCATATTGGTCTTGTCAAATACATATGCTAGGATCACAGATCAATCATTTCTTCTATCAACATCACAAGACACTTTTTTTCTACATACAAGACCCGTGGGATTCCAGGTGGGAGACAGGAGTCCTTGGTAAGCTCTATCGTAAAAATCAGCCCGGGGCCCCAGTGAGTACCATCCATATTCAGAGAAAATATGTCTCACTTGCCCAACCCCTGAATATTGAAAAAGTAGGAGAGATAATCAAACACTCCTCTGAGGTCCTTATCTCTTAACATCACCCCTCATAAATAGTACTAACTTGTCATTTCACCTTTTACTTCAGACCTTGACCTCGGCATACCAACTCCTTAATGTTACCAGACCTGGAGGCTTTAAAGAGTGCTGGTTATGTGTACCCCCTGGAACTAACTCACAATTGTCACTTACAGTGTCTCTGGTGATACTGCCAAGTAACGTTACCTTACCCTTTGTCAGCTGCCCTGGCTCCAGTGTCGCCATGACTCCATACCTTACCTCTGTTCCTCTCTTTGGTGTGGCAACCTGTTTTAAGGCCTCTGGGACTCAGTTCAGTGGGAATGCTGAGCTCCCTAGACTGCAATAGAATCATAACCCTTGATATATCATCTTTGCCACAATGCCCTATAATCCAAAACACATCAAATCTTTGTGGCACTCAGATATATCATCGCCTACCTGCTAGCTGGTCAGGAGTTTGCACATTAGTACTTCTTTTCCCTGAACTGGGCGTGATCCAGGGAAACAAGCCCCTGCCAATCCCAGTTGTAGATATGATAGCTGCCCAACATAAGAGGGCAGTCCAAGTTGTGCCACTCTTGGTTGCTACAGGAATAGCCATAGGTGTTGGTACTGGAGTTGCAGGGATAACAACTTCCATGATCCAATATAATACATTTACTTCTCAGTTTCAAAGCAATTTTCAAAAAATGTCTGAAACTGTGCTTACTATCCAGAAACATCGATTCTTTGGCAGCCGTGGTGCTTCAGAACAGACGAGGACTAGATATCCTGACAGCTAAAGAAGATGGTCTTTGCCTGTTCCTCCAAGAAGAATGCTGTTTCTACGTCAACCAATCCGGGATAGTAAGAAATAAAATCCAGGAGCTATAAGTCAGACATAAAAAATTTCAGAGACCGTGTGACCTCCAGTTCTGAGATTTTCGAAAACCCCATATGGAAGTGGATATCCGTTTGTAACTCCTCTCCTAATCATCTTCCTGATGTTATTATTTGCTCCCTGCCTCATTAATCTTGTCTGTACATTTCTTCAATGACAAATTCAAAAAATTTCTAACCAAGCTATCAATCAGCTCCTGTTACAGGATTACCAGCCGCTGCCCACAGATGAGCCACTGTCCACAGAGGAACCTGATGCAAACGTTTACCAAGTGGATACCTATAGTGAAAGCCAGCTACCCCCATTGACAACGCCCCTAGACAGCAGGAAGTCATTTAAGAAGCAGACGCCCTCATTCCCTTTTCATCATCGACTTCCCCTTCCCTTTTTCTTTCCTTCTCTTTATAATATCAAAAAGGGAGGTATGTTAGCATCACAACATCCAGAGCCTGTGGTGATACATGGGCGGGTCCACAGACCTGTTGCCAGGGCAACAGCCACCATATTCCCAGAATCCGTTGGACTCACCTCCCACCTTTACCTGTGGCTGCTACATCACAACCCATATATATGCACGGGAACATTCCTCTCTCTCTCTCTCTCTCTCTCTCTCTCTCTCTCTCTCTCTCTCTCTCTCTCTCTCTCTCTCTCTCTCCCCTCTCTCTCCTCTCCCCTCTCTTTCCGTACCACTACCCCCACTCCCTCTCAATTAAACCTCTTACACGTGGAACTGCTTGGGCCTACTGTGATATGTTCTGACGTGACCCGCCGCTCCAACACTTCAATAGGCTAACTAAGAGCAGAACTGGAACTGAAGTGCCAAAATTAAATTAGATGCCAAAAGGTTAATAGCCCCAAATGATGGTAGCTGCAATTACACATTTGACCTTGAGGGGGCCAGTTATTACTTTCCTCCTGACTGGTCTCTTCATTCCTAAGTTGCTATTGGTGAGAATGACATGATCCTACCACATGGCTTATCTGGGAAAATAACTTGAGGTGAGGCATGTGTCTCTGCTCTCCCACTCTCAACCCCTTTCTCTTCTCTCCTTGGTTTTGTTTTGCTTTGCTTATTTAAGACAGGGTGCCATGTAGTCCAGGCTGGCCTCAAGACAGAGTATCATGTATTCCAGGCTGGTTTCAAACTCACTACACAGCCAAAGATGGCTTTGAACTCCTGGTTTCCCTCCCCCATCTCTCAAGGGCTGGGATTACAGGTCTGTGCCACCATGCCTATCTCGCAAATTAATAATATTTGAGAATGTTATTTTATTATGGGAAGAGTACTTAATATAATTCTATTCTCTGAACATATTTTTAACTGTACAATACAATGTTGTTGACTATAGGTACACAGAACGCTATACAGCACATCTCTATGGCTGATTTATCTTGCACAATTGAAACTTCACGCCCAGCATTCAGTCATTCCCATTACCTCCTCCCAACAGCCTCACAGAACTAGAAGGAAAGTCCTTTGTAAAGGGGTAAATCAGGGACCTAGAGACATAGCTCAGTTGGTAAAGTGCTCGTCTGGCCAGTATAGGGACCTGAGTTTGATCTCAGATGCCATGTATGAATTAAAAAAAAAAAAAGAAAAAAATCTGGTATGGTGGCACCTTGCTTACAATCATGGTGCTGAGTGGACAGAGACAGATGGACCCCTGAGGCTCACTGCTGGCCAGCCTAGCCTAGTTGGCAAGCTCCAGGAGAGAAGGAGAGAGAGAGAGAGAGAGAGAGAGAGAGAGAGACAGACAGACAGACAGACAGACAGACAGACAGACAGAAAGAACAGGGGAGATGTGCAGTGTTAAAGACTTGGTTGTCCTCAGGCCTCCACACACAGGTTCTCATGTGTGTACATGAACAAACATAGTTCAGTGGCTCAGGTTACCCAAATTTCACCACAGGAGTCAGATGCTCCCCCCCCCCCCCGGACCCACAAGGTAAAAGAACAGAACTAGTTCTCAAAGGTTGTCCTCTGATCTCCATACTTGCACTGCAAAGGCATGTGCACATGCTTAGTAAAGAAGTTTAACCATTAAGATTTTAAAGAAATAAGGGGGTAGATAGAATTCTGTTTCCTATGTAGCCCCTTCCTTTCTCTGATGGGGTTTTACTCAGTGGGTGCTCACAGGAAGGCAGACATCCTCGGGGTGGTGATTCTTCAGCCTCTAGTTCCCTGGTTCTGGGACTGTAGTTGCACACACACACACACACACACACACACACATACACACACACCCGCTTGGTTCCTTTTCCTGTTTCTTCCAGTTTAACATCTTAGGCAAGGCCACATGGCTGGTCCTTAAAAGTCCTGGAAAACCTCATTCAAAGACTGAGTGTGTGCCCTTTAAGCAGGAAGGGGGAACTTGGGGAGGGCGTCGTGATCTCAGAAGTAGGTGCCTGGTGTAGGTCGGAGAACAACCTTCTAATTGGCCAGACCTGAAAGAAAAACAGTGGGAAATTACCTACTGGGGAATCCCAGCAGCCTACTTCAAATGCTAATTAGTTACTGGACTCACTGCCTACTATTCAAATGCAGTACCGTGGAGAGAAAGCCACCCCTTATACTTTGAGTCCTGTGGGTGTCTTATGATTCGATCTCACTTCTGGCTACTTCCTCTTGCCCTTATTGGAGATTTTATCTATTTTATCCTTTACTGACATATATGTTTAAAGTTCTTTTCTTAGGAGATAAAATGCTTCCCCCACCTCCCCATGATATTGGGTTTTAGAGTTAGTAATTAGCACTGAGCCAACCCCCTTCCATTTTATAGGTGAGGTGCCATGAACTACAATGGCTCAGGCAACAAGTTCACTTTTGTTCTTATGCATCTGAAAAGAAAAAAAGCCACTGTCCGCTAAGGTGCCCCCTGGGACCACTGGGGTGACACCTTATAATTGAGCCAAGCTGTAACTTAGGAAGCCTGGCTACAACTCAGAAGAAGTAGGGGTGGGAGAAGGGAGGGATGAGGAAAGACTAAGCAGACACCAGAAGGGTGTGTCGGCCACAGGAGTTTTTTAAAAAAAAAAGTATGCACCAGATGAAATGGGTTACGCTTTATGTTTGTTCTAGCTACTTCTCTGCGGTGTTAAAACACTCTCACCAAAAGCAACTTGGGGAGGGAAGAGCTTGTTTGACTTAAGCTTCCAGGTCACAGTTGAGGTGAAGAAGTTGTGGAGGAATGCTGTTTGCTGGCTAGTGTGTTCCCAACTCCTTCTTAGTCTTGCTTTCTTGCCTGCTCTTTCTTCCTTTCTTTCCTTCCTTCCTTCATTCCTTCTTTCCTTTCTTCCTTCCTTCCTTCCTTTCTTCTTTCCTCCCTCCCCTCCTTCCTTCCTTCCTTCCCTCCCTCCCACCCCCTCCTTTCTTTCTTTCTCCTGAGAAAGTCTCACTACGTGTTCACTCAAACTCATAGACACATTGCATCTTCTACCCTAGTGCTGGGATTAAAGGAATGCACCGCCATACCTCTCTTAGCAAGCTTTCATATATAGCCTAGGACACTATTGCCTAGGGATGGTATAGCCTACAGTAGGCTAGACCTACCTGCATCAGTTAATAGTCAAGACATAATCCATAGACTTGCCCATAAGATAATATGATTGGGGCGGTTTCTTAATTCTGCCTCTCCTCTCAGAATGTCAAGTTGGCAAATAAAGCTAAGACAATGTTATATGAGTAAATAAGTGGTTGTACAGAAAGTTTGATGAGAAATAGGGTGTGGAAAAAATGTCAAAGTATCTTTCCTTACAACATGGGAAGCAGATCTCTGAATTAGAGGTCAACTTCTATTCCTGGAATATCCTATTCCTCACTCCATAGTGAGTTCCAGGCCAGGGCTACACACAGAGACCGTATCACAAAACAAACAAACAGCCAGGCAGTGGTGGTGCATGCCTTTAATCCCAGCACTTGGGAGGCAGAGGCAGGCATATTTCTGAGTTCGAAGCCAGTCTGGTCTACAGAGTGAGTTCCAGGACAGCCAGGACTACACAGAGAAACCCTGTCTCGAACCCCCCCCAAAACAAACAAACAAAATAATAATAAAAAAAAACAGAAAGAAAGAAAACGAAAAACAAAGAAACAAAACCACTTAGTAATTACAGAGAGAAAAAGAAAAAATTCACAGTAGAAGAGTGTGACAGATGGTGCCTTAGTCCTGGGATAGGAAGAGCAATGGGACAAACTGAAATTATAAACTACTGCCAGGAATAGCTCATACCTTTAATCCTAGTGTTATGAAGGCAGAGGGGTAAGCTTGGTCTACATAGTGAGTTCCGGGACAGACAGGGCTATGGAGAGAGAGCCTGTCTCAAAAAACGGAAGGAAGGAAAGAAGGAAGGAAGGAAGGAAGGAAGGAAGGAAGGAAGGAAGGAAGGAAGGAAGGAAGGGAATGATGTGGTTGCAAAACTCTTGCCAAAGATGGAGAACACATGACAAACAGAAATTGAAAGATATTTGACAAAATTAGTGTCAAAGTCCAAAGAGAGGCTGAGACATAGTCCTGAGTGACTACGTACAACAGAGACATGCACTTCATGCTTCAGAACTGGATAGATTCCTCTGCAATAAAGTAAATTATTGGGACAAATGTGGACATCTATGGACTTGATGGAGTTGGACAGCATAACACAGGAGTGCTAATTTCCTGATTTTGATGGTTATCCTGTGGCTTAGTTCAGGCAACATCTGCACTTGCCTGACAAGCAAAAGGCTTTAGTTGTGATTTCCAGTGCACAATTGCACATGCAGGAATGAGAGCGTGTACACACACACATGCACCCACACCCACACACACACACACACACACACACATGCCACGGACCGGGGTTTCTTGCGGGGGGGGGGGGGGGGGGGCCCTTGTTCCGCGGGACGATGGGTTCTGGCCAGGTGGGCACGGGATTCAGCTTTTGACAAACAGACTACACACGAGTGGTATAAAATCTGAGTGTATTTCTTTAAAAATGGCATGAGGCTTTTACAATCATTGCAAAAGAGAAATAAAAAATCTGGCAGCTCAACAGTTGAGGTACCTCTGAGGCTATCTGAAACATACTGGGTCTAAAGCAGCAGCTATCTCCTCTGAACTGGTGCTGCATCCCCCGGGTCCAAGTGCTCTGGGCCCAGGGGACTGCGAGAGATACATAAATCTGAGTCCTAGCCCATCTAAGTTCTAGTGCTAGTCCTGTATGCAAGTCCAAGTCCTTCCTCCAGTCATAGTGTTAGACTGAAGTTAGACTGAAGTTAGACTGAAAACGACCCCCACACACCCAGGTCAGCAGGGTCTGGTAGCTAGGTGTGAAGCAGGAGGAAGAGGGGTGGAGCCCTCTCTGTTGAGGTATTCTTATGCTAATTCTCTGGTTTTTGCTAGAGACAGGCAGAGGAGAATCTTGACCTAACACTTTCAGCTAATGTCTTAGAGTGAGAGAAACCTTTCAATTACTCTCTAGTACTTAAAACATTAAACTAGGATAGTTGGAAACATTGGTGAAGGTCAGAAAGCAATGTCTGAATTTTCTCTTGCTAGCTGTAAGAAAATGATATCTTGGTAAGTTCCTAACACACTAGTACGAAGATATATCTGGGCCACCTCTGAGTTTGGGGTGCCAGGCGTCAATGCGGAGACAGGAGACTGACTTTCCTTGAAGTTTTCGCCTCAAATACTGCCATCACTCAAGTGTGCGTGGCACACACACACACACACACACACACACACACACACACACACATACACGCATTCAAACACAGACATTTCCTGATTGTACCAAGCATCTACTTCTTTGTAAACGTGTGGGTACCATTTGTAGCTGTAGAAACCCTGAGTCAGCATGGTAAAGCACTACAGTCTGCATATGGCTGTGGAGCCAGGCTCCTCCTCCCCTGCCGCTCACAATACGACAGAGTCAAGCATGCTGTTGATTCTTTGCATTGCTGTAAAGATTTAGATATTGCTTAATAGACAATACAAAGTATGTCGTGGTAGATAGATAATAGTTCTCACAAGCAAACCCACTATTACGTATGAACACAATATGTAAAACTGAGTTTCGGTATCAAACCAGAGCATCACTTAAGCCATCTTTGCAGGAGTAAGGGTGCAGTTCTGTGGTAGACAATTATCAAACACATATGCACCCATGGACTCCATCCCAGAGGGGCAAGCCATTTTAAAAAGAACTTGGCTTAGATTTCTAGATGTTATTACTTCTCTAAAGTGAAATGTGGGCCACTTAAAAATACTTTAAAATCTTTTTCGACCCTTTCGCGTGTGTATTCAGTGACTATTCCTTATCTTTACCCCTATCGCCCTCTCCTCCTCCCTTTTTCTGTTGACCCCTTTTCTTCCACATGCTTGCTTCCCACTGTTTTTCTCTCCTTTCTGTGGGGCTGATCCACTGAGTTTCATTAGGATTGCTTGCGTGAACTTGAGAGGAAGGTTATTTATGGAAATCACTTAAAAAGGATTGGCAGGCACAGTCTGCAATCCCAGCACTTACGAGGTGGAGGCAGAAAGAGCAAAAACTTATGGCTATCAAGGCTAGCTGGAACTACAGGAAAACCGTGTCTCAGTCAGGGAAAAAGAAAAAGAGAAAGAAAAAAGAAAAGAAAAGAAAATGCTATCTTCCTTGGCATACTGTCCTGAAGTCAAAGAAAAGTCTTGATTATAATGTAATCAGTGACCTTTCTAAAGTTAAAATAAAAATAATTCCTCAGGGCTAAGTACATAATAAGTTATCAACTTCATGTATACTCCTTTATATTACCCAAATAATACTTATCCACCAACAGAAGAATACACGTGTGAACTATAATTAAAAGTAACCACCTTTTGCATCTCTAATTTGTAGCCATATAAAAATTATAAAAGCCATCTGGGTGGTGGTGGTGGTGTTGATGGCAGTGGCGCACATGGTGCACACCTTTAATTCCGGCACTCAGGAAGCAGAGGCAGGCAGATTTCTGAGTTTGAGGCCAGCATGATCTACAGAGTGAGTTCCGGGAGAGCCAAGGCAACACAGAGAAACCATGTCTTGAAAAATCAACAACAACAACAATAGTAATAAATGATGAATGATAAAAGCTTTGTATAGCTAAGATGTTTTTTACTTAGCCATGTGTGGTAGCACATGCCTTTAGTCCCAGCATTCATGAGGCAGAGGCAGAGGCAGGTAGAGCTCTGTAAGTACAAAGCCAGCCTGAACTACATGGTGAGTTTCAGGCAGCCAAAGCTACATAGTAAAACCCTGTCTCAATCAAACTGTGTGTGTGTGTGTGTGTGTGTGTGTGTGTGTGTGTGATTTTTACTATAAATACAAACATAATTTTGTCACTGAAAGTGAGAGTCTTAGTTTGGGTTACTAGGTTACCATTACTGGCTTAGTTAGGGTTTCTGTTGTGATGAAACACTATAAGTGTCTCCCCTATTCCCCCCAGAATGGCTGTAGCCATTTTGTTCCATGCCTGCGAGTTATTTCCTATTTCACATTGTTGCTGTAACATGCCTGCCAGCCATTGGCACAGAGATTGGCTTAGACCAAGGACATGCTGACCACACACCCTGTTTTGTTCTGTGTGAATGTTCTGTATGAGGTTTGCTAATCTTAAGAAATTCCACAAAGCTTTACCTAGGACCCAACACATCAAAGGTCACTAGGAACTGTTATGTCTAAAATGGCTTGAGTCAGAGCAGAGCTGACCACCATGGAGCCCTTCCTGCACCTACGCATGAGCTCACTGTGATTTTTGTGGCACTGAAGAATGCTACTAATGAGCCAAAAAAGTTATGATTATACTACTCACGCTCTGTTATCTCAATGTTCTGAAATTCCACTGTTCACTACCCATCCACCTCCCGCCCCCACCTCACTCAGGACCAATCAGCTTAATTGGTTACCTGATTGACAGCACTTTGTCTAGTAAGGCAACTGCTCCCTTCCTTGCCCTTTAAACTTCTGAGCCTGCGTTTTTCCTATAAAACGTCTACCCTGAGATTAGACTGGGACCACAATTAGGCTGCTGAGTACTTCTTGTGGTCCTGGATATTTGGGATTAAGGTAAGCATTCAATAAACCGTCTTGCTTAACTGAGATCAGTGGTTGTATGGTTTGAGGGTCAACTCCTGAATCCCAACAATAACCAAAGCAAGTTGGGGAGGAAAGGGTTTATTTGGTTTGTTTTTCTACTCTGTAGTTTATCATTCAGGAAAGTCAGGACAGAAACTTAAACAGGGCAGGAATCAGAAACCAGGAGCTGATGCAGAGGCCATGGAAGGGTTCTGCTTTCTGGTTTGCCCATCATGGCTTGCTCAGTCTGCTTTCTAATAGAACCTAGGACCACCAGCCCAGGGATAGCACAACCCACCATGGGCTTCCCCTACCCACATCATTGACCAATTAAGAATATGCCCTATAGGCTTGCCTACAGCCCAATCTTATATTGAAATTTTCTTAGTTGAGGGTTGGTCCCTCTTCTCAAAATGACTCTAGCCTATGACAAGTTGGCATAAAACTATCCAACACAACTGCTTTGATGAACCACCAAGACCAAAGAAACTTGGGGAGGAAAGGGTTTATTTTTAATTATACTTTCTTATGTTCACTGTATTAGTCAGCGTTTCTATTCCTGCACAAACATCATGACCAAGAAGCAAGTTGGGGAGGAAAGTGTGTATTTAGCTTACTTCCACATTGCTGTTTATCACCAAAGAAGTCAGGACTGGAACTCAAGCAGGTCAGGAAGTAGGAGCTGATGCAGAGGCCATGGAGTGATGTTCCTTACTGGCTTGCTTTGCTCTGGCTTGCTCAGCCTGCTCTCTTATAGAACCCAACACTTCCAGCCCAGGGATGGCACCACCCACAAGGGACCATACCCTCTTGATCACTAGAGAAAATGCCCCCCAGCTGGATCTCATGGAGGCACTTCTCCAACTGAAGCTCCCTTCTCTGTGATAACTCTAGCCTGTGTCAAGTTGACACACAAAACCAGCCAGTACAATTGACCCCTTGTCAACTTGACACACAAACACATCACTATTAAGCCTCAACCCTTACTTTCTTATTCATTCCAAGATCTAAAGTCCCACAGTCTTTACATATTAAAAGTTCAATCAATTTAAAAAGCAAAAAACAAGCTCCAACCATCTAATGTCTGGGATCCACTCACAATCTTCTGGATTCCTCCAAGGGCTTGGGTCACTTCTCCAGCTCTGCCCTTTGTAGCACACACCTTGTGTTCTAGGCTTCAGATGCCTATATTTCACTGCTGCTGCTGTTCTTGGTGGTCATTCTCTAAAACACTGGCATCTCTAAAACACTGTCTTCCGCTGTAACTAGGCTTCACCAATAGCCTCTCATAGGCTCTCT
>NW_022196898.1:85106021-85113506 GCF_008632895.1 Mastomys coucha
TTTTGTATTAGTCAGGGTTTCTATTCCTGCACAAACATCATGACCAAGAAGCAAGTTGGGGAGGAAAGCATGTATTTAGCTTACTTCCACATTGCTGTTTATCACCAAGGAAGTCAGGACTGGAACTCAAGCAAGTCAGGAAGCAGGAGCTGATGCAGAAGCCGTGGAGTGATGTTCCTTACTGGCTTGCTTTGCTCTGGCTTGCTCAGCCTGCTCTCTTATAGAATCCAAGACTTCCAGCCCAGAGATGGCACCACCCACAAGGGGCCCTACCCCCTTGATCACTAATTGAGAAAATGTCCCACAGCTGGATCTCATGGAGGCACTTCTCCAACTGAAGCTCCCTTCTCTGTGATAACTCCAGCCTGGGTCAAGTTGACATACAAAACCAGCCAGTACATTCACCATTGAAGAAGTCAGGGCAGGAACTCAAGCAGTGCAGAAACCTGGAGGCAAGAGTTGATGCAGTGGCCATGGAGGAGTGCTTCTTATAGGCTTGCTCACCAATAGTTTGCTCAGCCTAATTTCTTTTTTTTTTTTAAGTTTAAAGATTTATTTATTTATTATATGTAAGTACACTGTTGCTATCTTCAGAAACCCCAGAAGAGGGCATCAGATCTCATTACAGATGGTTGTGATCCACCATGTGGTTGCTGGATTTGAACTCAGGACCTTTGGAAGAGCAGTAAGTGCTCTTAACCGCTGAACCATCTCTCCAGCCCCCTCATCCTGATTTCTTATAGGACCCTGGACCACCAGTCCAGGGATGGCACCACCCACAGTAGCCTGGGTCTTACTCCATCAATCCCTAACTTAGAAAATGCCTTACAGCCAGACCTGGTGGGAGCATTTTCTCAATTGAGGCTCCCCTCTTTTCAATGACTCTAGCTTGTGTCCAGGTGACATAAGACTAGCCTGCAGAATAAGAAAGTGAATTGTATTCGACTATTTGTAAATTTTCTACAAGTAAACATTTAGGAATGTACTGTTGCAAGATAAGCCCATAAAAAGACTCCCAGAGCTACTTGAGCTATTCTTGAAGCTGAATAGAAAGTCTATCTGAACAGGGAGCCTCCCAAACCATGCAGCCCTGATTTTCACTGTAGTTTCATCTTTTGTGCACAAAACAAAACAAAACAAAACAAAAACACAAAAACAAAAAGCATACCGGGTCGGCACACTTCAGTTAGCAAGAACAATTCTCAAGAGGCAGAAGTACAGAAGCCAAAAAAGCAGGGTGAGTCCATTTAGGGACTTTCCTAGATCCTGGATCTATGGGATAGGTCTTGGATGGACTGGACCTTTGTTCCCACGTTAGCAGGTGTTGGGGGCTATGTGCTGGGTTCAGAATGGTGCCTCTACGGCATTAGTTGTGCTAAGGTCTGGAGGATGTTACAATAATTTTCTAATGGTGTGACCCTTGGTAGGTCCAATATTCTCCAGGACAGCTTCACCCCCAAGACTGGGCAACACAAGCTGAGTACCACGGACCTTTAAAGAAAGAGAATCAGCTATTGTTTGGAAATTAGGGAGCTGGGGGTAGAGAGAGTGGATGGGGAAGACGTAGGATGCAAATATGATCAAAATATATTTTATTAAATTCTCAAAGCATTAATAGAATACAGTTTAAAAAGACTCTAGTTCTGTATTTGCCAGCTGATATAATAATTTCACTGATGAAGATCTGCTAGCAGCACAACATATGACTCTTGTTGATAAGTTAGAGAAAAAGCTTTGATTTACCATCAGGATACTGTAGTTTTTAAATCATCAATTAAGTAATTGAATATCTTTCTTTTATATATATACACATATATATGTATTTATTATTTTTTTATTTATTTTTGAGGGTTTTTTAAGACAGGGTTTCTCTGTATAGCCCTGGCTGTCCTGGAACTCACTTTGTAGACCACATTGGACTTGAACTCAGAAATATGCCTGCCTCTGCCTTCCCGGTGCTGGAATTTAGTTCATCACTGCCCAGCCTTTCTTTTACATTTTAAAAGAGCTTTTTTTTTTTTTTAAATAAAAGATTTTTAAAATTTAACTTATGCATGTACACCTGTCTGAGGTCATGTGTATCATGTATGGATCTGGGATCCAAGGAGGCAGAAGAGAGGGCCAGACCCTTTAGAACTAGAGTTACAGGGAGTTGTGCATTGCTCCATGTGCGTGCTGTGAAGTGACCTCTGGTCTGCTATAAGGGTGCTGTGGTGGTTTGAATAGGTATGGCCCCCATTAGAAGGTGTGCCCTTGTTGGAGGAAGTGTGGCTTTTTTTTTTCTTCCAGACAAGGTTTCTCTGTATAGCCCTGGCTGTCCTGGAACTCACTCTGTAGACCAGGCTGGCTTCAAACTCAGAAATCCGCCTGCCTCTGCTTCCCAAGTGCTGGGATCAAAGGCATGTGCCACCACCTCCCGGCAAGTGTGGCCTTTATTTAGGAACTGAGTCAATGTGTGGGTGTTTTTGACATCTCCTGTGCTCAAGCTCTGCCTAGTTTGGAATCCAGTCTCCTCCTGGCTGCCTAGTGTGGAATCCAGTCTCCTCCTGGCTGCCTAGTGTGGAATCCAGTCTCCTCCTGGCTGCCCAGTGTGGAATCCAGTCTCCTCCTGGCTGCCTTTAGATCAAGACGTAGAAGTCTCTGCTCTTCCAGCCCCGTGTCTGCCTGCAGGCTGCCATGTTTGTTGGCATGATGATTACAGACTAAACCTCTGAAACTATGAGCCAGACTCAATAAAATGTTTGCCTTCTAAGAGTTGCCTTAATCATAGTGTCCCTTCACCTCAATAAAATCCTAAGACAAGTAGTATGTGTTCTTAACTGCTGAGGCATCTCTCCAGCCTCTTACATTTATTTATTTTGCGTGAGGGTGTAGTCCATGTGGGCATCAGAGGATAATCTGTAGATGTAGGCTTTTTAATTCTACTATATTGGTCTGAGGGATCTAACTCAGGTCATCGTCAGGGCTGACAGCAAGTGTCTTTACCCACTAAGCTGTCTTTCCAGCTATTCATTCCATAAATGAGTACTTTAGAGACAGTGAGAGTCCTGCCTTTGGCCTCGTTTTGAGTGTATGCAAAAGTCTAAGTTTTCTTTAGTTTCCTCTTCATGATTGAAAATTATGTTCTAAGACTCAAAATATGTCATAAGAACAGCTTAATCCACTAACGTAAGTTATCTAAGCATCTCAAACAACTTCTTAGAAAGCCGAGCACAAATAAGTAACAATACGGAGTATTTACTTCAAACTGAAATCAAAAATATCCAAAGCAATCCAAACAACAGTAAACAAGGCCTGGGCCTTGCAGTATGGGGCCTTGCAGTATGGGGCCTTGCAGTACGGGGCCCTGCAGTATGGGGCCTTGCAGTATGGGGCCCTGCAGTATGAGGCCTTGCAGTATGGGGCCCTGCAGTATGGGGCCCTGCAGTATGGGGCCTTGCAGTATGGGGCCTTGCAGCATGGGGCCTTGCAGTATGGGGCCCTGCAGTACGGGGCCCTGCAGTATGGGGCCTTGCAGTATGGGGCCCTGCAGTATGGGGCCTTGCAGTATGGGGCCCTGCAGTATGGGGCCCTGCAGTATGGGGCCCTGCAGTATGGGGCCTTGCAGTATGGGGCCTTGCAGCATGGGGCCTTGCAGTATGGGGCCCTGCAGTACGGGGCCCTGCAGTATGGGGCCTTGCAGTATGGGGACTTGCAGTATGGGGCTTAATTTGCCTACAAGTTTTCAAAGACATAAAACTGCATTTTGTGCTGAAATTAAAGTCAACAAAGAAAATAACTTGCTATACTAAAAGTAAGGGGATTCTGTGCACTATAGTTCATAATTCTAAGACATGGAATGCAGAGGCAGAAGGACCAGATGTCTAACATCATCCTTAGCTACACAGTGAGTGCCAGGCCAGCCTGGGTTGTTGAAGACCCTGTTTCAAAACAAACAAACAAACAAGAAAAGAATGAGGCAGTAAAGTGGGCAATTGTCAGCATCCTCAAATTATTTCTGGTATATTTTCATGGAAATGTTATGTGTTTTGCTACTTGATTTTATTTTAAAAATCAATGTTTGTCTTTATAGCTGGCTGAATGGTTAAGACCACAGGCTGATCTTGCAAAGGACCTCTGCTCCTAGCACCCACAGTGGCTGGCAACCATGAGTGTCTCCACTTCTAGGGGTCCGACACCCTTTTCTGGCTTTCACAGGCACTAGGTATAAATGTGGTGCACATACATACTTACATACATACATACATACATACATATGTACATATAACCAGACAAACAATCATACATGCATACATACATACATACATAAGTGAATCTAAAATCATTTTTTTTAAAGAATTATTTGTTTTATGTAAGTACACTGTCACTGTCTTCAGACACCCCAGAAGAGGGCATTGGATCCCATTATGGATGGTTGTGAGCCACCATGTGGTTGCTGAAAATTGAACTCAGGACCTCTGGAAGAGCAGTCAGTGCTCTTAATCATTTTTTAAATCAATGTGAATAATTCTGTACCTGTGTAAAATGAAATTTTGTCCTGTTTCCAACATTTTTGGGGGGTTTAGCTTTGTCTTGTCATTGTTGTTTGGTATTTCATGATTTTATTTGGCGCTGGGACATTCTCATCCACATGGACTGTAAATTTTTTAACATGGTGACAGGAAATAGTTTACTAGAGCATAGAGCTTGTTTGCTGAGTCATCTTGTGATGGTTTATATATGCTCAACCCAGGGAGCGACACTATTAAAGTGTATGACCTTGTTGGAGTAGGTGTGTCACTGTGGGTGTGGGCTTTAAGACCCTCATCCTAGCTGCCTAGAAGTCAGTATTCTGCTAGTAGCCTTCAGATGAAGATGTAGAACTTTCAGCTCCTCCTGTACCATGCCTGCCTGGATGCTGCCACGCTCCTGCCTTGATGATAATGGACTGAACCTCTGAACCTGTAAGCCAGCCCCAATTAAATACTGTCCTTATAATGGTTCTGTTCATAGCAGTAAAGCTCTAAGACACATCTCAACCATCTTTTCCAGGACAAATGCTGTTGGAAAGGATATGGACCAGTTCCTATTCTTTGATTCAATCAGCTTTGTTGTACCTGTTATCAACACACATTTCTGAAGTTCCCTTCTCCTCTGTGGCAAATTTCCAGACCCTTTGAATGACTGAGGGGTGTACTTCCCAAAGCCCATGCCACGGATGTGTTTGTGCAGGCTGCTGTTCCAGTCCCAGGACCACCTCCCTGGCGGCAGAGTGGCCCCATTCTTTAGCTCTCCATCCTCTGTGCAGAAGCCATTCTGCAAGCCATGCTGTACATTCTCCATGTCTTTTGGAGACAGGATCTTACTGTGATGTGTCCCGGGCTAGTTTCAACACAGTCCACAGTCCCTTTTCCATCTCCTGAGTTTTAGGACAGCAGATTCATCCACCACACTTGCCCACCACCCACTTCTTCTGCTATTTCATCCTGGGAAGATGCACAAGGTTGACAAAGCACATTCAATAGTTTATGCAAGCCTATTTTACTCAACAGAGGTGTACTAGTCATAGAAGCTAATTAAGCCCGGGAAGTAGCAATGTCAGATCCAAGTTGTCTAAATTCACTCTTCCCCGTGAATGTTTACACAAGGTTCCCACGTGTTATTTTAGTGTAGCTCAAGAAAAATAAAATTTGCAACAAATAATATAATACACAGATGAATTTAACTTTTTGAGACAGCTAAGCCAGCCTCTAACAATAAATATAAATAAATATAAATAAATATCCTTTATGTGGTGAAACCCAGAGGGGCTGGGAAGATAGCCTGTCCGATTTTTGTCAGACATGGAGGTTGTTCTTCGTAAGAAAAAAAAATAAGAATAGGAGAATGAGCCACAGCACGAGAATGGAGATCTCAGAAAGGGTAGACTGTGACTGCACAGCAGAGGTATTCTTCTCATCTCTGAACAATAACACCGTCTCCAACAATTCCACTTCCCGCCCCTCCCATATTCTCAAATCATGAGTATATTACTCAACGAGCATCAATATTTTGTCATGTTTTTATTTCTCCTGCCCCTATTTTTTTTAAAGTGGGTACATTTGTTTTCTCTTTTTAAAATATATTTTAATTCTTTGAAAATTTCATACCATGTATTTTAAGCACACTCTTTTCCCACTGCTCCCCACAATTCCTCCCATGGTGAGATCTCTCTCTCCATCCCTCTACCTTTGTCCTGGTTAGATTTTATAAATTTGTCGAAAGAGAGTTTACACTTCCAGCAGAGGAGCCACAATTGAGAAAATGCTTCCATCAGACTCTCCAGTAGGCAAGTTCATGTGGGTATTTTCTTGATTAATGATTGATGTGGAGGGGCCCTAAACCTCTGTGGGCCATACTTATCCTTAGGCAAGAAGGCCTAGGATGTATGAAAAAGATAACTAAGGACTGGAAAGATGGCTCAGTGGTTAAGAGTGCTCACCCAAAGGTCCCAAGTTCAATTCCCAGCAACCACATGGTGGCTCACAACCATCTGTAATGGGATCTGATGCCCACTTCTGGTGCGTGTGATGACAACCACAGTGTACTCACATAAAATAAATATTAAAAAAAAAAAATAACTAAGCTAGACATGTGAAGCAAGCCACCAAGCAGTATCCTTCCGTGGCCTCTGCATCAGTTCCTGTTTGCAGGTTCCTGTCTTGAGTCATTGGCCTGACTTGTTTTCACAATGGACTACAACTTCAAGCTGAGAACCATTTTCCTCCCCTCCTTGCTTGTGGTCTTAATGTTTATCACAGCTCTGGAAAGATGACAAAGAAGAGCTCCTGAAAGACCCCTGAGGGGAGAGCCCCACTCAAATCCCGGGAGGACGTGCACCCAAAGAATCACGAGCGACCGTCTTGATGTAATTACAAGAGGTAGTTTTTAATTTGGGGGCATTCCGGTTTGGCACCACACCTATCTCATGCAGGAGATAGTGGAGCCGACCACGAGGCTTGAAAGTTAGGGGTTTATATAGGGAAAAGGTCTGGGGGAACAAAGGGATCAGTGTGGCCGTACATGATTGGCTAGTTCAAATATTAACTATTACGTGCAGAACAGATTGGAAAATTCCTAAGAGTGTTAATCTGAGTCAACAGAGCATCTGACCTTAAACCATATCTGCCCAGACATGTAGTTTATGTCTTCTTGACCTGCTAGTTCTCAGGCTGTCTAACAGACTGTTTGCTCATTCCCAGGCCTATGTGGGCTAGCTTGTGATGGATTCTTAGGCCCATAACTTTTCCTAGTCAGCACAGGTCCAAAGCTTTAATTTTTCCTTTCACTCCATGTCTTCTTTTTTAATCCACTGGAGCATCTGTTTGATCTTATCCTGGAAGGGATGTTGGGGTGGCCGTAGGACTTGGTATACGAGGCATCCCTATAGCAAAATGAGATCTATTGCCCTGGAGGGACAGTGTGTGTGTGTGTGTGTGTGTGTGTGTGTGTGTGTGTGTGTGTGTC
>NW_022196898.1:85114105-85126813 GCF_008632895.1 Mastomys coucha
GATGTCCAGCACTCCATATTTGCCATGCCCAAGCCTGTTAGAGCCCTTGACATCCTTCAATATTTTCAGCGGGTTTTTGTTGTTGTTGTTTTTGTTTGGCACAGCCCTGTTGTGGAGCTGGAATGCACAATATTCGTACTCTTAAAAGTCTCCTGAATGCTGGGTTAACTGGTAGGAGCCATCAGGCGCCACACAAGAGGTATTGTTAAAAAATAATAATAAATTCCTGCTGTGCTAGCACACTCTTTTAATCCCAGCACTTGGGAGTCAGGTAGATTTCTGTGAGTTCAAGGCCAGCCTGGTTTACATAGTGAGTTCCAGGTCAGCTAGGGAATATAGTGAGACCCTGCCTCAAATACATAGTTGATAGATTATGTAGATGATATATATAGATGGAAGATAAACTTAAAAAATAAATTTTATTTTTTCAGTTTGTGCTGGAGGTTGAACCCCAAATTTCAAGCATAAAGTTTGGATAAAGTAATAACATAGTCTAACACAACTGAAGGGCGGAGACGAGACCTGCTTTGCCTGGTTTCCTTCTGTGAACTCAGTCTTGTCTCCTGGTTTACCTTTCTTCAAGTGACAAAATACCCTGAGAACAGCAACTCAGAGGGGAGAGAGCTGAGAGAGGTGTATGCGTGTGGGAGGGGGCTTGTTTGTTTGCATTTTAACGGTATGCCGTCCATCATGGTGAGTGGGTTTGCAGAGGCTGCGAGACCTTGCCACAAGGCATCTACAATCAGGAAGCAGCTTGCTCTCTGAGGTCCCAGCTGTGAAATGGTCCCACCCAAATTTAGGGTGGGTCTTCCTCACCTCAAATAGCATGCTCAGACTCGTTTCCATGGCGATTCTAAATCCCATCAAGTAGAAAATTCGGATTAACCACTCCATCTGCCTCAGAGTCATATGTGTACCACTCTCAAATACGGAAGAGGACATGGAGGCATATGTATGTTTCGTGTAGTTTTAAAAACATGCTACTGCCTTGCCCAGGAGCTGCTGTGCCCCTCTCCGAACACTTGTTCCATCTGGTTTAGCTCCTGGATTGATCTCAACCAGCCCTCAGCATGAGCCAATCAGATGCTGGCCTCTGCAGGAGGACATGGGTCTGGGGAGCAACCACACACTCTCGACCACTCAGGATTTCCACGATCTACTCCTTGTTCTTCGATCCTTGGCAACAATGCTCATAACCTATGAAGGATGGCATAAGTGAGACGGTCCTCTGTCCTGTATTAGCCCACGGAAGTGTGTGAGACAAACTGAACCAGGCAGTTCACAATACATGTAATCTCACAAATGTCTAAATTTCCACACTGGCAATTATTCAAAGCAGATTCAGCTTCTGAGGTGAATGTTGAGGATATTCAGCTTCCCCCAAAAATATGCAGCACAAATAAAAATGCTTTATAAACGCAATTTCAAAATTTGCTTAGTGGTGATGGCGCACACTAATCCCAGCTAACCCTAGCACTCAGGCAGCAGAAGCAGATGGATCTCTGAATCGGAGGGCACCCTGGTCTATAGAGCAAGTTCCAGGACAGCTCAGGGCTACACAGGGAAACCCCATCTGGTAAAACAAAAACAGTCAATCAAAACCCACCCCCAGCCTTTTAGGCCAATCCATTGCCACAGTCAACTCAGAGAAAAATGGCGGCCTCCCACGTCCTAGTCATGCGAAACTCCAATGTCACTAGAAATGGACCTTCTAGAACTAGAGCTGTCCATAAACAACATTTAGAAACCAACTTAATAGCAAACACAACAGTTAGACATCATTTATTAATTTATAATTTTATTTAGTGTGTTTGTTGTGTGAGTTCAGGTGTGTGTGTGTGTGTGTGTGTGTGTGTGTGTGTGTGCCTTTGGCATTAGCATGTCACAGAAGCATGTGAGTGGAGGTGAGGGTATGTGTTGGTTCGAATGAAAAATGTCATAGTCATAGTCTAGAGCATTTGAATGCTTGGTTACCACTTGGTGGCACTGTTTGGGTAGGTTTAGGAGGTGTGGCCTTCCTGGAGAAAGTGTCCCTCTGAGGGCAGGCTGTAAGAGTATAAAGTCCTCCCTGCTTCTAGTTTTTACTGTCTGCTTCCTGCTTGTGGTTGGAGATGTGAGCTCTCAGCTTGCTACTCCAGCAGTCATGCCTGCCACTTCCCTGCCACGATGGATTCCTATCCCTCTGGAACCACGGTCCAAATAAACACTTCTACACTTTGCCTTGGTTGCAGTGTTTTATCACAGCAATAGAACATAATACAGAGAAAGACTTTTGGGAGTTGGTTCTCTCCTTCCACCATCAGTTCCCAGGGAACTTGGGTCATCAAGTTTGTGAAGGAAGAGCTTTAACTAGCTTGGCCATCACAACCAGTCCAGGGTAGAAATCTTTTAAAGGTTTTTTTTTTTTTTTTTTTTTTTTTAAGTTCTTGAGCCTTGATACATCTGTAAATGCTGTGTAATGGTTTGTATATGCTTGAGTGAGGGAGTGGCACTATTAGAAGGTGTAGCCTTGGAGTTGGTGCGTCGCTGTGGGTGTGGGCTTTAAGACCCTCATCCTAGCTGCCTGGAAGTTACTATTCTACTAGCAGCCTTCAGATGAAGATGTAGAACTCTCAGCTCCTCCTGCACCATGCCTGCCTGAATGCTGCCATGCTCCTGCCTTGACGTTAATGGACTGAACCTCTGAACAAGTAATCCAGCCCAAATTAAATATTGTCATTATAAGAGTTGCCTTGGGAAAAAAAAAAAAAAGAGTTGCCTTGGTCATGTTGTCTGTTCACAGTAGTAAAACCCTAACTAAGACATGCTGCTACTGTAAATGACTTTTTAATTTGATGCTGCTGTCATTAATCTCTTTTCTTTATTGGTATTTGTTCTTGGGACTAATGTTTTTTGCTTTAGATGGCCATATGCAGAAGTATTGTACATTTATGTGCTTGTGTATCTCACATATGCATATACTCAGTCTTGACTTTTCTGTAATTCATAATGTTAACTAATCCCTTTCTTGAAATGAATAAGGTTTTTACTACATCACAAAGTTGGGGCTGGAGAGATGACTCAGATGTGATAGGCATTGAATCCTCTCCCAGAGGACCCAAGCTCAGTTCCCAGCATTCATAACACATGGTTCACAACTGCCTGTTGCTCCAGCTCCAAGGGATCCAGTGCCCTCTTCTGGTCTCTGGAGATCTGCACACACTTAGCATACATTCATGTAGATATGCACATATACATATTGATACAAATAGAAAAAATGGCCGGGCGGTGGTGGCGCACGCCTTTAATCCCAGCACTTGGGAGTCAGAGGCAGGCAGATTTCTGAGTTTGAGGCCAGCCTGGTCTACAGAGTGAGTTCCATGGCAGCCAGGGCTACACAGAGAAACCCTGTCTTGAAAAACCAAAAAAAAAAAAAAAAAAAAAAAAAAAAAAAAAAAAAAAAAAGGAATAAAAGAGTCTTTTTTTAAAAAAATCACAGGTTAATGACATGCAACAAGTACTTCTACTTTGGAATGACACAATATAACTGGGTTTTCCTATAGTATATAAACTTTATTAATTTTCAGCTTGATTTGAAGGAAAGAAAATGAGTTGCTTGTTTCTAATTTGAGGGAGAGGAGAAGTTGGCAGTCTCAAGTGTCCAGGCTGCCCTTGAATTTGATATACAGTTAGGCATAGCCTTGAACTCCTGATCCTCCTGTTTCAGCTTCCTTAATACTGGAGTTGAAGGCATGGAATATTGTGTCCAGCTTTGTTCATTGTTTTTATTTATCTCAGTTTTGTTTGTTTGTTGTTTGTCTTCTAAGGCAGTCTCTCAATGTAGCTTTGGCTGTCCTGGAACTCACTGTGTAAACCAGGTTGGCCTCAAACTCACAGAAACCTGCCTGCCTCTACCTTAAGAGTACAGGGATTAAAGATGTGTGCCACCACACTCAGATTTGGTTTTAGAGATATTTTTTTTTTTAATTTTTTTGAGAAAGGATATCACTGTGCATGCCTAGTTAACCTGGTACTTCCAGGCTAGGCTGGCACCGAACTCAGAGATCCCCTGACTGCTGAGTTCTGGAATTAAAAGGATATGCTACTACTCCGGCATTTAATAACTCTGTGTCTATGTTCGTGCTCATGTGCATAGCAGTCCAGTTACTTGGAAGCCAAAAGAAGGCATTGGCTCCCCTTGAACAAGACTTACAGGCATTTGTGAACCACCCAACATGCGTGCTGGACACTGAACTCTAGTCCTCTGCAAGTGCAGAAAGCCATCTTAACTTGAGCTGTCTGTCCAGTCCTCATTTTTTATTGTTATGCATACTGTTTTAAGGTAGGCTATTAAAAAGTAAATGAAGAGACAGTGTAAGTTTCCACATCCTGTGGCGAAATGTGATAAACGGTCTCAACTGTGCCTGCCTCACAAAGTAGACTAATCTATTAATGGAGGAAGTAATCTCTGCTTCCAGGTAGAATTCTGTGGAGCTGAGGTTTGCTGTAGAAATTAGTGACTATTTTGCAAAATGTTAGGACACCGGAAACAATGCTCCTGTGAAATGACCTCGATCTCTTAGACGTTGTTCAGCTATACGCTTTGCAGATTGTGTTTACACAGAGAGGGTTGGGCCTAGTGGCATGCACACTCGCACACACACACACACACACACACACACACACACACACACACTGACACACACACCTGTAATCCCAGGGCAAGTGTGATGGAAGGATCCTTAGCTCCAGCTTGTCCTGGGGTCCCAAGTGGCAGGTCTGTCTGGGCTGGGACAACTAAAGCTTCAAATGTAGGAAGCAAACTTCCTGCCACTGAGCTGCACACTCCTGCCACTGAGCTGCACACTACTGCCATTGAGCTGCACCCATCCTGCCACTGAGCTGCACACTCCTGCCACTGAGCTGCACACTCCTGCCACTGAGCTGCACACTCCTGCCACTGAGCTGCACACTCCTGCCACTGAGCTGCAGCCATCCTGCCACTGAGCTGCACACTCCTGCCACTGAGCTGCAGCCATCCTGCCACTGAGCTGCACCCATCCTGCCACTGAGCTGCAGCCATCCTGCCACTGAGCTGCACACTCCTGCTCTTGGCTCTTGTATTTCTATAGATGCTTTGCTACTGTACACACTAGACCGCTGACTGTTGGCTCTATTTTGGCAGGCTGTGGGAACTTTAGAAGTGGGGCCTAACAGAAGAAATCAGGACACAAGAACAGGTCCTGAGGGTTACAGGCCACCCCTTTCTATCTCATCTCTCCTTCCTCATCCAGACCATGTAACAAGCTCTCCTAGCTGTAAGCTTCCTTGGTGTTTAGCAGCCAAGCCAGGAGCCACAGGGAAACTTCCCTTAAGGGGTTTCTTGTCAGTTATTTGGTCAGAGCAATGAGAAAAGTAACCAATACACATAATGAAATCTAAATAATTTAATTTCGATGTTTTTGTCCCCTCTCAACAACTCACTGTTGAAATTTAATCCCTGTGATGGTTAGATTTCATCAACTTGAAAACAAACTAGAGACACCTGGGAAAAGGGAAGCTCAGCTTAGGAACATCTTCCATCAAACTAGACTGTGGGCATGTCCATGGGAATGCTCTTGATTAATGGCTGGTCTGGAAGGGTACATCCCATTGTGGACATGACACCCCCTAGGCAAGTGATCCTGGGTTATAAAAGCAAGCAAGCTTATCCAGTCATGGAGAGTTCCAGCAAAGAGTGAGCCAGTACTCAACATTCCTTAATGATTTCTGAATCAGTTCCCATCTTCATTTCCTGCCTTGGCTTCCCTTAATGATGGACTGTGACAGACAAGAAAAAGCCAAATAAACTCTCTCCTCCCCCAAGCTGGCTTTGTTAGCATTTTATCACAGAAACCAAATTTGAACAGTTCCCCTGTGCAACAGTGGGAAGTGATTGTTTCTCAGGGGAACTGTCCTCATGAGTAAGATCAAAGTTCTTACTGAGGAAGCTCATGAACTTTCATTCCTCAGTACCCAGACACAGTACTCCTTCCTACCAGGGGATGGTGCCAATTTGGTATTAAAGAACATCTCTCACCAGATAACTTAATATCCCGAGTCTTGCTCTTCATCTCCCCAGTGTCTAGAACTATAAGGTGTTGAGGGGAAGACATATGGAGAGTAGTTGGGAGGTGAACATGAGTAAAATACAATATATATGCATATATTTCTCTGTGAAAATGTCATAATAAATTATTGAAAGTCAGCCCTTGATACAATTTTGTCAATAAATAAAAAATGAAAAATAACAAACCCATTATTTTGTACACTAACTTAAAATATTAATAAGCACAAATTCAATCTTGGACATTTTTCTACAGCAGCAAATGATGGATGAAGACATTCTGGGTTTTAGTCAAATGTGGTATTATATCTGTAATCTCAGGGTTTGGGAGACAAAGGGAGAAAGATCATTAGTTCAAGATCAACTTTAGCTACAAAGAGTTTAGGCCATCCTGGGCTACTTGAAACCTTAAAAATAAACATATCACCAGGTGTTATGGGGCACACCTTTAATTCCAATACTTGGGAAGCAGAGCCAGGCGGGTCTCTTTGAGATCAAGGCCAGCCTGGTCAACAAAGCAAGTTTCAAGACAGCCAAAGCTACACAGAGAAACCTTGTTTTTTGAAAATTGAAAACAAAACAAAACAAAACAACCCAAACCAAACACATTTTATGTCTTGCTGAAAACTGTCCTAAGGCTTCAGTTCTAAGACTGAAGGAGATAGGAAAATGGATACAGGCTCATTAAGAGTGTAGAGAATGGTGTGTATCAGCGTTCTCTAAAGGAACAGAGCTGAGAGAATGAATATATGTATACATATATATGGATGCATATGCATATATGTATATGATGTATACACACACACACACACATATATATGACTTATTAGAGTGGATTACAGGCTGTGATCTGAGTAGTTCAATGATGGCTGTCTCTTGACAGAAAGGCTAAGGACGCAGTAGCTGTTCGGCCCTTGATACTGGATGCATCAGTAGCTCCAGTGTGGTGCTGGAGTCCTAGGGAGTTCAGTCAAAACTAGAATCCCAAAGAAGTGGGCTATTTATTTATTTATTTATTTATTTATTGTTTTTTGTTTTTCAAGACAGGCTTTCTCTGTGTAGCCCTGGCTGTCCTGGAACTCACTCCACTCTATAGACCAGGCTGGCCTCGAACTCAGAAATCCAGCTGCCTCTGCCTCCCAAGTGCTGGGATTAAAGGCATGTGCCACCACTGCCTGGCCAAGAAGTGGGTTCTAAGAGCTGTGAAGGAAAAGCTCGGGAACAGGACAGAGGGACTTGCCAGGGAGAGTGAGGGCAAGCCAGCAAAAGGCCAAATCTCCCTTCTTCCATGTCCTTCTCTACATTGGCTGCCACCAGAGTCCTGGCCAAGATTTAGGGTTGTTCTCCCAACCTCAAATGACCAGATTTAGGGTGGGCCTTTCCACTGGGTGTGTCCAGGTTTTAGGTAAGTCCAGGTATAGTCAAGTGACAACCAAGAATAAACATGACATCATGCTTTCAGTCTCGAATGAATGAGTTTATCAAATACGGAGCAAGCAAAAAGTAAGGGAACCAACAGCAAATAGCAGATGCCAAGGATGACATCATCAAACCAGGTGCTCACACATCCATCAGAGATGACAGGGAAGCCTAGTTGAGACAGCCATGCTGGAGCGAGCGACTGAGAGAGCATACACACACAGAGCCCAGCACTCTCTGGATGACCTTCAGGGTTCCTGACCACACACAGGCATTTTTATACCATGGAACAAACAATGGTAAACTCATTGGTAACCATTTGCCTTCTAACTGTTTCCAAGGGCACAGTGTTTTTAATATGTTTACTGCTCTTTTTTTGTTACAGGGCCTGAGGACCAGTCTGCTCCAGGGCAAGGAAGACTTAGAGACTCCTTAAGATAAAACATATTTGCTAGTTCTCAAGAGTCAGTCCTCAGTAAGTATACACAGTACATGACAATTTGGAAATTTATTAGAAACAGGAATCTCTGTCACACCTGCCTTTCAATTGTTACTTCCTTAGAGCAGCCTGCTGCTCCAGCTACACTAACCCAGTTAGACATAAAGGCTTCAAAAAACACCGCTCTGCTTGCTGTTCTGTAAACTGGAAATGCTCTCCATTTTGTGGCCAACTGGGTCTTTCTTCTGCAATAGTGTAATAGTCTTATCAATATGGTCTTAATAACTGAACCATTGTTTGAAATTTCCTCCTGGTCTGATCTTCTCAGCTAGACTGAGGGAAGGACCTATGACCAGTATGCCCTGTCTTCCAGCTGCTGCGCTTGACAGATGGCCTGACATAGAACAACTGGCTAACCATGCCTCCATGAACCTTATTGGCTGGCGGAGCCAATCTGATACTGTCATATGGTCTGTTACTGAGGAGTGTTATACATCCTATGCTATAATGTAGAATATACATTATTATATTGATTATAGTGGAGACAGAAGGAAACAACAGAACAATCAAAACATGTTAAGAGTCTCCAGTCATCTTGTTATGTTAGAAAGACTGTACACATGGATTTGTCAAATTATATGGAGAGAGAAGAGGTATAAAATACTAATATAAGCAACTAAGATCTTATTTAAGAAAATAATGTTGAGCCAGTCCCACAACACCCAGAGGAAGCTCCACTCCCAGGCACTCTAACACCCCCAGGAGGTGAGGAGGACACAACATCTGTCCCAACACTGGGAGTAACTGGGACCAGCAGGACCCAGGCACACAGGAATTCCACCAGACCAGTGGCATAGGTTCCTATCGGTCTGTCTGGGCCAGTGCCCTGAGCAGACCTTGGGCCCAAACTCTGCAGCAAGTCCCATAATACCCAGAGGAAGCTCTACTCCCAGGAGTTCTAATGGGCCCAGGATCCCAGAATCACAGGATCCCAGAATCACAGGATCACAGAGACAGCTTGTCTCTGAGGAGTTCTGACAACCAGGATCACAGGAAGGACAGGCTCCAGTCAGATTTAGCCAGGGCAGGTAGCACTAGAGATAACCAGATAGTGGGAGGCAAGCTTTAGAACATAAGCAACAGAAATCAAGGTTACTTGGCATCATCAGAACCCAATTCTCCTACCATAGCAAGTCCTGGACACACCATCACATCAGAAAAGCAAGATTCAGGCCAGGTGTGGTGGCGCACGCCTTTAATCCCAGCACTTGGGAGGCAGAGGCAGGCGGATTTCTGAGTTCAAAGCTAGCCTGGTCTACAGAGTGAGCTCCAGGACAGCCAGGGCTCTACGGAGAAACCCTGTCGCGAAAAACCAAAAAAAGAAAAAAAAAAAAAAAAAAAAAAAAAAAAAAAAGAAAAAGAAAAGCAAGATTCAGATCTAAAATCACTTCTCATGATGATGATAGAAGACTTTAAGAAGGACAGGGGCTAGAGAGATGGTTCAGTGGGTAAGAGCACCAACTGCTCTTCTGAAGGTCCTGAGTTCAAATCCCTGCAACCACATGTTGGCTCACAACCACCTGTAATGAGATCTGATGCCCTCTCCTGGTACATCTGAACACAGTGGCAGTGTACTTATTTATAATAATAAATGAATCTTTGGGCCAGAGCGAGCAGAGGTCCTAAAGTCAATTCCCAACAAAAAAGAAGAAGAAGAAGAAGAAGAAGAAGAAGAAGAAGAAGAAGAAGAAGAAGAAGAAGAAGAAGGAGAAGAAGAAGAACATAAGTAACTCCCTCAAAGAAATACAGGACAACACAGGTAAACAGCTAGAAGCTCTTAAAGAGGAAACACAAAAATCCCTTAAAGAACTACAGGAAAACACAATCTAATAGGCAAAGGAAATGAACAAAACCATCCAAGATCTAAAAATGGAAATAGAATAAAAACAATAAAAACATCACAAAGGGAGACAACCCTGGAGTTAGAAAACCTAGGAAAGAGATCAGGAGTCATAGATGCAAGCATCACCAACAGAATACAAGAAATAAAAGAGAATCTCAGGGGCAGAAGATACATAGAAAACACTGAAAGAACACGCAAAAAAGCAAAAAGCTCCTAATCCAAAAGATCCAGGAAATGCAGGATGGAATGAGAAGACCAAACCTAAGGATAATAGGTATAGAAGAGAGTGAAGACTCCCAATGTAATGGGCCAGTAAATATCTTCAACAAAATTATAGAAGAAAACTTCCCTAACCTAAAGAAAGAGATGCCCATGAACATACAAGAAGCCTACAGAACTCCAAATAGACTGGACCAGAAAAAAAGCTCCTCCTGCCACATAATAATCAAAATACTAAATGCACTAAACAAAGAAAGAATTTTAAAAGCAGTAAGGGAAAAAGGTCAGGTAGCATAATAAAGGTAAACCCATCAGAATTATACCAGATTTCTCACCAGAGACTATAAAAGCTAGCAGATCTCACACAGACCCTAAGAGAACATAAATGCCTGCTCAGGCTACTATACCCAGAAAAACTCTCAATTACCATAGATGGAGAAACCAAGATATTCCATGACAAAACCAAATTTACACAATATCTTTCCATAAATCCAGCCTTACAAAGGATTATAGAAGGAAAACACCAACATAAGGAGCAAAACTACACCTTAGAAGAGGCAAGAAAGTAATCTTTCAACAAACCTAATTCTACCTATAACAACAAAAATAGCAGGAAGTAACAATTACTTTTTCTTAATATGAAAATTAATATTATCAACATATTGAAATTCAAAAATATGAGGAATTAGAAATTTGTTGGCTGCCATCCAGTGGTCTAATTTGGTAATTGGAGAAATAGATCCAATATTATACAATCCATATACACTTTCTGCTTGTTTCTACATGACAGTGTCTTGCTGTGTACCACATAATGGTCTTGAAATCATGCTTCTCCTATCTCAGCCTCTCTATTAGTAGGATTGTTTATTTGATGTTTTTACTTTATACTACGGTTTTCAGAACAGCTTACATATTTCAAAATTATTTATACAGCCAAAAGAAACATAGACAATTAATTTAGGAGGTGGCTTATAAGTGAACAACAGTGAGATTGAGTGCTTTGTTTGATATTTATAACTATTGTATCATTTTTTAAATATTTATTATTATTATAAATGAGTACACTGTAGCTGTCTTCAGAAACACCAGAAGAGGGCATCAGATTTCATTATGGGTGGTTGTGAGCCACCATGTAGTTGCTGGGATTTGAACTCACGACCTTTGGAAGAGGAGTTGGTGCTCTTACCCGCTGAGCCATCTCTCCAGCCCCCTAAGTTTGCTTTTTTTTTTTTCTTCAAGACAGGGTTTCTCTGTGTAGCCCTGGCTGTCCTGGAACTCACTTTGTTATAGACCAGGCTGGCCCTGAACTCAGAAATCCACCTGCCTCTGCCTCCCAAGTGCTGGGATTAAGGCGTGTGCCACCACCGCCCAGAACTGTCAACTCTTAGCTTAGCTATGATGGAGGTAAAATCCTTTGGTGATGTGAGGGCCAGCTTTATTACAATGAACTCCAATGTCTAAAAATTGTTCTTATTTTGGCCTTGTACCACAGTAAGAACCAAGATTTTAAGCTCTACTAAAAACAAAACCAACAACAAATAAACAAAAATACTTTATGTTCATTTAAAAAAAAACTAGTAGTGATGTATTATTTTAAAATATACAGTTAATATGTTTGGAGTTATTTAAAATTTATATTGAGGGGGCTGGCGAGATGGTTCGGTAGGTAAGAGCACTGACTGCTCTTCTGAAGGTCCTGAGTTTAAATCCCAGCAACCAAATGGTGGCTCACAACCACTTGTAATGAGATCTGATGCCCTCTTCTGGTGTGTCAGAAGTCAGCCACAGTGTACTTATATATAATAATAAATGAATCTTTGGGCCAGAGCAAGCAGGGACTGAGCGAACAGGGCAGACCAGAATGAGCAGGGTTGACCAGAGCGAGCAGAGGTCCTAAAAAATTCAATTCCCAAGAACCAATTGAAGGCTCACAACCTGTACAAACTGTACAGCTACAGTGTACCACATACATAAAATAAATAAATCTTTAAAAAATTTTACATTGAGAAAAACGTATGTATTTTCAGTATTGCTATAGACAAGCCTCTACATAAGACTATTCAATTGATTGTTGTTTTATATCAAACAACTTTTATAATACTCATTTTATTGTTACAATATTTTATAAATTTTAAAGAATATATGACTAAAAAACCCAAAAGGTATGGCAGATATTGAAGGAGGAGTCTCTAGGAGGAGTTGGGGTACAAAAGGGAAAGAAGAATATGATGTAATTCTATTTACTTAGAATATGTTATTAAATGTTAACAAATTCAGATAAATTGAAATTATGTATCTTTTCTCATCGTAGTGCAATAAAACTTGAATCAATAAAAAAGGAAGATAATGTCAACGCATAGACATATTTCATATCTCATGACTCTTAAAGAGCAGAATTAATATATATCTATAATAGTAGTTAATGAAATATCATGAGAAGGAAAGGCCATTTTCGTTAAAAAATAAATGCTAAAAATTTTGAAACTTTGATATGATTTTTTTAACTGAATTAGGTTTTTTTGTTTGGTTGTTTGTTGTTTGTTTTGTTTTGTAGATCTGGCTGCCCTGAAACTAGCTCTTTTCCTTCCTTCCTTCCTTCCTTCCTTCCTTCCTTCCTTCTTTCTTTCTTTCTTTCTCTCTCTC
>NW_022196898.1:85126823-85132105 GCF_008632895.1 Mastomys coucha
TCTCTCTTTCTTTCTTTCTTTCTTGGTCCCCTCTTTGGTTTTTCAAGACAAGGTTTCTCTGTGTCGCCTTGGCTATTTTGAAACTCACTCTGTAGACCAGGCTAGCCTTGAGCTAACAGTGATCCGCCTGCTCTGACTCCCAAGTGCTGGGATCAAAGGTGTGCACCACCACCCTTTGCTGAGTTAGAAGATATATTAGAGGGCTAGAGACGTGGATCAGTAGCTAAAAGCACTGATTGCTTCTCCAGAGGACTTGGGTACAATCCCAGCATCTACATAGTGACTATCAATCACCTACAACTCTATTTCCAGTTAGCTCAGTGCCATCTTCTGGAATGATGGGTATCAGGAATGCACATGGTATGCAGATGTACATGCAGGCAATGTCCCATACACATAAAATAAAGGATAAAATTAAGAAAACAAATAATAAACATTAAAAATGAAGAGGATACCATGGAATCTATAATCGCTGGCTCTTTTTCCTGATGTGGATGTCTGGATTGAGATTTTGCTGGTTACCTTTACAACTTATGCTCTACCTCTGTGAATTGTGTTCATCTGTAGTCAGGAGATGTGTGTTGCTTTACCACTGAGTTAAGACCCAAGGCAGCTCTTACCAATGCTTATGTGAGGAGTTTGGAAGAGATATGGCTACTGTGACATGGATACTGATGCACCTGTCTATCTGTGCTCACTTTATTGAGCCTTTCACAGCTATGCAGTGCTGGTTTTTCTGATTCTGTGAGCTATTTGATAAATGCAGAAACCATGGCTCAGAGCTTGCTTTACTTGAAGCCATACAGAATGTGAGAGGCTGTCTAGTTCCTTTATTCTCAGTCAACAGTTTGTATTTTATCACATTTTGGAATTCAGTTCCTGACAGATGAGGAGTCCTTAAAGTTCCCCCATCCCATGTCCTAAGAGAATTAAGATTCTGACATGAATTTTCTGGTTAGAAATTCTGCCATTGTCTATAAATGTTAATATCATTTGAAATAGCTTTGAAATCTGTTCCTCTCTGCTTAAAAATAGGCATTTGAAGCAAGATGTAGTTGAGAAATTTAGAATTTCCGAGTGTGACATTATCTCAAATTGTTTACAGGAAAAGCTAAGGACAATACTGAAGAGGAGACTGTAACTCGAAACAGAAAGCCTGTCTTCTAGGAGAAAGCTGTTAAAATTCATAGTAGTGAGACTACTTCATATTTATGTGTGTGTATATATATATTTTTGTGTGTGTGTATGTATATATGCATATATATATTGTATATAATACATACATATATATGTATATATATATATTTGTAATAAGAGAATTTATTGCATTGGTAATTGTAGGGTTGGGACTATATCTGCATAGGGTATTTACCTAACATATGAGAGCCCTAGTTTGATTTCCAGCACTATACACTACAAAATGATATGGCATTGAACAATGTATGCATACATACATACATACATACAAACACACACACACATGTATTATCATAATTACAGTAAAGACACCTCTAAAATAGTAACACATCTGTATCAGACCCTTCTCAGCCCGGGATAAGAACGATTACTGTGAGAAGAGAATAAGCTGTGTTGTCTTACTCTGAGAGGAAAGGAACGCTTTTGTGGCTGTACTACAGTAATCTGGGGGTTGAGTTGGGAGGATGGGTGCCTTGGCTGTGCGCATATCAGTTACTTTTCTGTTGCTGTGATAAAAAGACTGTGGCCAAGGCAACTTATATAAGGAAGCGTTTATTTGGGCTTACAGTTCCAGAGGGTAAAGTATAGGATGGCAAGAAAGCACAGCAGCAGGTGGCAGGCATGACTGCAGAAAGCCAGTAGTGTGAACTGGAAGTGACGAAACCACCGAAAGCTTCCGTAAGGATGCTGCCAACTTGGACCAAGTGTTCAAATGCCTGAGACCATGAAACACTGGTTACTTTTATGTCAATTTGAAAAAGCTGGAGTCATTTGGGAGAAGGACTCTCAATTGATAAAATGCCTCCATAAATTTACCTGTAGGCAAGTCTACAGCGCATTTGAATTAATGATTGGTGTGAGAGGGTCCAGCCTGTTGTTACGCCAACCCTAGGTGGGATTCGATAAGGAAATAGATTGAATAAGCCCCGAAGAGCAAGTCAATATGAAGTGCTTACTCTTCCATGGCCTCAGCATCAGTTGCTGACTCGGTTCCTGCTTTGGTTTCTACCCTGACTTCTTTGGATAACTGACTATGAACTGTAAGCTGAAATTAACCCTTTACTTTCCAAGTTGCCTTTGGTGGTGGTATTTTATTATAGCAATAGAAACCTAACTAAGACCAGGCCATTTTTATTCAAACCACAGCGTTCCACTTCCTGATCCCCATAGGTGTTGTTTTTAAAACAAAAGCCCAAATTTTGATTTTTACCAAATGAAGACCTAGGGGCCAGCCATTCTGATGAAAGCCTGCTAGCTCAGAGAGGCAGAGAAAGCACCCAGATGACCTTCCTCCTCAGCCGTCCTCCCAGAAGGGAAGAGCCAGTCCTCCTCCTCCACACTGGCCCCAAAACCCTTCCAACTGAATGTCCCTCCTTTCTACTCCAGGTCCATCTCTCTATTTGTCCTCCTGACTTCCTCTCACTAGGTTTTATTTCCCTAAGTTCACTGCTTGTCAACTGGTGGCTTGCTCTGCCTCTTGACCCATTATTGACTTTATTCAATCTTGTTTAGAATAAACAGAAAGCTCTTGGATTAAAGGTGTGTGCCACACTACAACTAGAGACAGGTCTTTCCAGCACACAATCTCGGGGCTCACAGTGTGATCAAATATGCTGCAATACATAGGCTTTTGGACAAGGAATAATGTAATATTTAGCCCAACTTTTACAGTCCTATAGTCTTTCACAGTCTCAACATAGTTTCAAAGTCTCTTCTAAGACTCTAGGCAGGCTCTTAATTGTAACATCCTGTAAAATTAAAAAGCACATTACATAGTTCCAAGATCCTATGGTATAGAGTATATATTACAATTCCAAAAGACAGAAGTAGGGACACTGGGATAACTAAAATTAGGTTTTAGTTTTTATTTCCCCACTTAAAAGATCTATAAAACAAAAATGCCTGTAACCTGTAAGCCCTTCTTGCCCAAGGGCAGATAACTTCCTGGACTGCTGGGGGCTGTTGCTCACCTAAGATAACAAGCCACGTGGTTTCACTCCCATAAATGAGCTTGATTGCGCCAACTGCACAGGATGTGATTGATCACACATACGTGGCAGGTTATGTAGACAGGAAGTATGTCAGGATGTATGCTTGCCCCTGATTGGACAAAGATGGGAAGCATGTAACCGAGTGGCTTCTGCTTTTATAAGCTCCTAACTAATGCAATTCAAGGCCATATTCTGGAAATCCTGGCTATGGCCAGTGTTTAATAAAGCTTGCTTCAATTTTGACTCAAAAAATTGTAGTTGTGGTCTTACTCTTGCCCACTGGGATTAACATAATCAGGAAATACTAGCTCAAAGCAAGACCAAACTCAACAGGACAGATACCAAACTTTGTACTTCTATTTCTGGTAGCAAAGGCCCCGCTCCTCCAGTTTTGCTGTCTAAAACCACAGCTTTCTTGGAGCTTTCTGGCTCCACTCCATGTATGCAGTTCTCCTTGGCAGATATCCCACATGGCTCTCAGTACTACTGTCTTCCAGGCTACTATGATGATCTACTAAGCTCTACTGACATCATACAATCTCTTTTGTACTTCAGAGTCCCAAACACTCCTCCACAACACCATGGCTAGTTAGGCTCTTTACAGTAACACCACTCTCAGTACCAACTTCTGTATCAGGTACTTTTCTGTTGTTGAGATAAATACCATGACCATGGCAACCTCTAGAAAGAGCTTATTTTTGGCTTACAGTTCCAGTGGATACGTTTCCATCCAGGCAAAAGCATCCAAGCAAGTGACAAGGATTGCAAGAGGAGAAGGAAGTGGGGAGCTCCTCACATCTGTAATTGTAAGCATGCAGCAGAGAGGGTGAACTGGATAGAAGCATGTGAATCCTTCTAATCCCAAGATCTGCTCTCCGTGCCACACGTTCTCCAGCAAGGCTGCACCACCTAAATCTCCCCAAACTTGGAACCAAGTGTTTGAATGCCCAAGACTGTGGGTGACTTTTTATTCAACCACCTTAGCATACTTGGAGTGACTTTTAAGCTTTCCATTTCCATATCAAAAGAAATATCCATACTAGTCAAGACAAACAAATCAGGAATATGTTCTTTTCTTTTTCCTTCTGTTTTAGATTGCTCTATTGCTGTGAAGAGAGACCAAGACCAAAGCAGCTCTTATAAAAGAGAGCATTTAATTGGGGGCTGGCTTACAGTTCCAGATGTTTAGTTCCTAATCATTATGGTAGCAGGCATGGGGTTAAGAGCTTACTCCATCCTTATTTGCAGAGACACAGGCAGAGAGAGAGAGGCCTGGCTTAAACACTTTAAACCTTAAAGCTATCTCCTATGGCAAGCTTCCTCCAACAAGGCCACGCCTCCTAGTCCTTCCCAACCAGTTCTACTAACTGCGGACTAAACATTCAAATATTATGAGCCTATAGGGGCTATTTTCTCTCAAATTGCCACACTTTCCTTATTGTCCTTATAGAATAGTTGTTTATTGAGCATTTGTTGATTGTCAAGCACATGTTACCTACCACATACTTTGCATAACTTTTTTTCCTAAATCCTTTAAAAGCTATGTGAAAACAGGCAGGGTGGAGCTTGAGCTTTCAAAGCTTAATAACCTTTTTGAAAAGTATGGTAGTATGCACCTATAAGCTCAGCATATAGAATGCAGAGGCAGGAGGTTCACCACTTTGAGCTCAACATGATCTATATAGAAAATACCAGGCTAACCTGGGCCACAGAACTAAGATCATGTTTCAAAAATAAAAATAAAAAAATTTTTAAAAAGGCACAAGGAGAAAGGGGTGAGAACTAAGATTACAATGAGGAGGAGGTGCTGCAGAATTCACATGTGCTTGCTAGTTTATTCTTGCTACCACTCTTCAGTGAAGAAAAGTCAACTCTTTTGCTGAATTTCATAGGAAAAAGCTTACACAGAATTCCCTAAAGAATGGACTGATGCTGTGAGATAAACATCAAGAAATCACATCAGGCCAGGCAGTGGTGGTGGCGCACGCCTTTAATTCCAGCACTTGGGAGGCAGAGGCAGGTGGACTTCTGAGTTCGAAGCCAGCCTGGTCTCCAGAGTGAGTTCCAGGACAGCCAGGGCTATACAGAGAAACC
>NW_022196898.1:85132209-85132566 GCF_008632895.1 Mastomys coucha
TTTAAGATAGGGCCTCAGTCTGTAGACATAGATGGCTTGGAACTCACTGTGTAGACCCTGTTGGCCTCGAATTCACAAAGATCTGCCTGCCTGCCTCTGCTCTTGAGGGCTGGAATTAAGGATGTGGGCTGCCAGCACTGCAGCTTGCCAGGCCTTAGGTTTCTGAAATACAAGTGGTGTATAGTTGGCTAGCATTGTGCTTGTGAGTCTTCTGATGCTGGCATTGCAGGAACTTCAGTTCCATATGATGCCATCATTAGAATTCCTTAGTAGCAATAAGCCTCGGCAGCAAAATTGTTGGGAGTCTCTCCTCTAGCATTTATGTCCTGGTGTCAGAGAGGTCCTCTAATTTCATAA
>NW_022196898.1:85132741-85141001 GCF_008632895.1 Mastomys coucha
CAGAAATCCACCTGCCTCTGCCTCCCAAGTGCTGGGATTAAAGGTGTGCGCCACCACTGCCCGGCATATATAATGTGTTTATGCTTCAAAATTCTCTTCATACTACTATTCATTTATGTAAAAAGTATACTCCGGTGATACAACTCGACAAGGTACTAGCTGTGTAAGTGTGACTACCTGAGTTCATCCCTGGAACCCTGGAAAGAGAGCACTCAAGTTGTCGTCCAAGTAATGACATGAGTACCTGCGTCCACCCACAAGGCCACATAACAATGTTTAATTGAAAGTGCTACATATTAAACCAATACAAATACGAAATGCGGAAAACTCAGATAATTAATGGTCTCCAAGCAGCGAGTGATATATACAGGTGCTGTCGACCTACTAACTGCACGCCTCGGTGGCTGGTTTCCGGACAGTACCGTTTTGTACGGTCTATTTTTTTAAGCCCAGCATTTGTAACTGATTACATGAACCATCTGTAACTGCTTGTGAATCGTGTTACAGTTACCCCACGGACATTTACCAACATTTGTCACGTGGCAAAATGTTTGGTGTAGGGAAGCAGATACATAATAGCTTTGATGTTTCCATACATCAACTTTAGACACTAGGCTATAGGTTGCACCCCGTTGATGCAGAGTCTCTGCAAAAAAATATGGCTGATGACTTCATTCTAAAAACTGCTTCTTCCCAAGCTTCCTGTGTGTTGACAAAATTACTTGCTGTCCCCAAGGTAACTTGGCCCCACTGTTGTTATGAGACAGGATGAGGGGGTGAGGGAGGGTCAAAGGAGGTGAGGACAGAAGTGGAGGAAGATGGAAAAAAAACAACAACAACCGGGGGTGGGGTAGGTGACACTTTTTATGAGGGAAGTGGTTCACCAAGTAGAAGCTCTTCTCACTGGACGCCTTCGAGCCACCTGTCAGAAGGCAGGAGTCTGAAGGAAACCCAGATCTGCGCAGAAGGAAAGGCCAGGCCGGAGGGAAACCGAGAGGCCCCGGTTGTCAGCGAGGGGCCAGGCTGGAGCCGGAGGGAAGCTCACGTGGTCTCCGGAGCAGCGCGGGGGAGGCTGCGGCGGGGAGGACGCCCGCGCGCGCTCCTCCCCGGCCTCTCGGCTCCTCCCTCTGGGCACGTGACCCCACCGTCCACTCGCTCGGTGGCGCAGCGCGCCGTGGCTGCTGCCCTCCCGCCGCGGCCGCCCTTCTTCTCCCGGTGCTGTCCCGCCGGCCTCCCCCCGCCCAACTCCATCCCCACACGCGCCAATCACCGCTCGAGCTCCCGAGCGCCCGCCCCGCCACTCAGCTCCCGGCTCTCCCATTGGCCGAAGCCTCAAGGACGCGTCCCGAGGGCGGGCGGCCACCATTGGTGGGCTGAACCGGCCGAGTTCCCGGATGAGGGAACATTCTGCGGTATAAAGGGCGCGAGGAAGGCGGGAGACGGCGCAGTTTGAATCGCGGTACGACCGAGGAGTGGGCGCCGGGATCTCGCTGAGCGTCCGCCTGGCCTCGTCTGTTCCTCTTTGGTCCGAGCTTCAGCGCAGTCCGAGATGGTAACGTGAGAGCGGCGGCGGGCGGCCGCGGGCTGCAGGCTCCGGGCGGGCGGGCGGGCGGGGCCGCCGTCCCCGGGGCTTGGAGAGGCGGCGGCGAGTGGGAACGTGCGGGAACCGGGTCTGGACGGGCGGAGGGAGGTGTTTTGTGAGCCCCGAGCACCGGGCGGGAGGCGACGGTTGGGTGCCGCGCACCGCGCGGCTGGGAGCCGGGCGCGGGGGCGCGCAGCCGCGGCGGGCTCGCGGCAGGGGTCGGCGGGGGAGAGGGCGGGGGCGAGCGGCGGCCGGGGGACCGGGGCGGGCGGGCGGGCGGGCGGGCGCGCGCGCTCGCTCGCTCACTCGCTCGCTCGCCTCCCGGACGCGCTGCGGTGGGGGAGGGGCGCGCCGCCTTGGTAATTCTATCTTCTCCGTCCCCTCCCGGGCTCGCGGGCGTCGGCGGCGCCGCAGGCTGGCGGTAAGGCTGGTAAGGACTCCGGAAAGGCCAAGACAAAGGCGGTTTCCCGCTCGCAGCGAGCCGGCTTGCAGGTGGGTAGCCACTGCCGCAGTCGGGTGACCGGGCCTTTTCTGGTTGCACCCCCTTGCTTGTTTGTCTGCACCCTGCATGGGTGTTCCATCTTTGCATGAGTGATGTGTCGCGACTTGGCCTGCGGAGACAGTGAATACTGGGGTTGGGGTTGGAGGGGGTGGGCGCCGATCACATGTGTTGCTGCCAGGGCGCGTTGGTGCACCACCACCGTCCTTGGCTTTGGCGCGCACATCATCTATCTTCGAACCTCCTATCTTTGTGCATTTTTTTTTTTGTTTATGTGCATAAAAATCAAGTTCCCTGTGGGCCGTATTCATCGACACCTGAAATCTAGGACAACCAGCCACGGACGTGTGGGTGCGACCGCTGCTGTGTACAGCGCAGCCATCCTGGAGTACCTCACCGCAGAGGTAAGCGGGAGTACGCCTGTGATCTGGAAAAGCTTTTGGGGGGGCGGGGGAAAGTGGCGAGAGGGAAGGAGGAAAGTGATGCAAGAAAACTCCCAGGCCCTGAGAGCGGCGCTCCGACCGAGGGAGCGCTAGAGGGAGCTAGTGTTCAGTCAAGGGTCCTGCTGTGCCAGAGTTTGCTGCTCTTGAAAAGGCGATTTCGTGCCCCTTCGGTCTTTTTGCATAATTCTGCATAGTTTTGTCAATCAGGTAGTGGGGGACGACCGCAGTTGGTGGATGAACTCCATTGAGGGTTTGGGCAACTTCGAAGGTCTTGATTGAAAGTAAGGTGGAATAGTGATCATCAGATTTTTTGCCTTTTAGGTACTTGAGTTGGCAGGAAACGCTTCAAAGGACTTAAAGGTAAAGCGTATTACTCCTCGTCATTTGCAACTCGCTATCCGTGGGGATGAAGAATTGGACTCTCTGATCAAGGCTACAATTGCTGGTGGTGGTATGTCATCCCTCAACTCATTACATTCTATTTATGAAGAAGATTCTTAATATTCCCATTGCTTCTAGAAGAAGTACAGGGTGGCTTCATGAAATTTGATTTACAAGTAGCTTTTGCTAAGATTGTTGTCCTTTTACAACCCCCAAGTGTTCACTTTGTATATGGATTTCCTGTTTTTACAAGTTGTAGTTACTTGCTATTATTTCACATACTGTTTTTAAAATGTTTATACAGAAGGTGGAATTAACTCGTGTCCCTCTCCTAGGTGTCATCCCACACATCCACAAGTCGCTGATTGGGAAGAAGGGACAGCAGAAGACTGTCTAAGGATGCCTGGATTCCTTATTATCTCAGGACTCTAAATATTCTTAACAGCTGTCCAGTGTTGGTGATTCCAGTGGACTGTATCTCTGTGAAAAACACAATTTTGCCTTTTTGTAATTCTATTTGAGCAAGTTGGAGGCTTAATTAGCCTTCCAACCAACCAAATTTCTGCATTCGAGTCTTAACCATATTTAAGTGTTACTGTGGCTTCAAAGAAGCTATTGATTCCGAAGTAGTGGGTTGGATTGAGTTGACTGTTTTTAAAAATCTGTTTGGATTTTAATTGTGCTGCAGAAGTTATAGTAACAAACATTTGGTTTTGTACAGACATTATTTCCACTCTGGTGGATAAGCTCAATAAAGGTCATATCCCAAACTAGTTTTAAACTTGCTTAATAATTTGGACTTACCTTAGATCTCATTTAGCAACAAGTACATTGTTTGCTTACTAAAAAACTGCATCTGTAGTCATAACCCAGTGAGGTTTTTGTTGTTTCTTTGTATCATATGAACTGTTAGGGTCTTAAAACTTTGGCAGAAGCTGAAGGTAGCCTTTTTTTTTTTTTTTTTTTTTTGTCCTTCGGAAAGTTAACGGTAACATGGGAGGGACTATATCCTAAGGTGGGGCAGCTGGTCAAGCACAGAGACCCTCGAGGTATAAAGAAACACTCCACAAAATGAACTTAGCTTTTAATGACCAGACACAGGTGTGCCGTGCTAGTCACCGGGAATAGGCTATTTTCTTTGACTATGGTAACATGAAGCATTGGTTTTGATACATATCAGGCATGTTCCATTACTATACATTGACCCCTTAACCCTCCCTGAGACTTAACATGACCTGCATCATATTTCCTGGAACAAAACCATCATGAGAACAGGAGGTGCTGAGCAGCCTATGGAGGTGGAAGAACTTCCAGCTTTATAGCCTTACAACTGGTTTAATTAACCAAAAAAGCTGCATTGTACCTGCTGGGGAGAGGGAGAGGTGTGGGTCAGAAGTGCGGCTGAGAAGGGCAGCAAACTCTGGGGTTGGGGCTTCCAGGGCTCCAGATCCCAGGCAGGAGGCTCCTGTAGGACCCACGCGGAAATAACGGAGGCCCAGGGCTTCCGAAGACCTAAGGGCGGGAGTCAGGGCTTCTGGTCCTGGTGAATCTGGTCGTGAGGGTCCCCGCCCGGGTGGAGCAGAAGGCAGGCTCGGGGCCGCGCCGGAGCTTAGGGGCCCGGGAGTTCGCGCCCCGCAAGCCCGCCGCCTCCCCGCCCTCCGCCCGGGTTACAGCGTCGGCTGCACGGTCGCCCAGGGCCGGGAGGGACGCGGCTGGCGCCGCTGCGGCCGCGGGGGGCGGGGAGGCGGCCGTGAGGAGGCGGAGCTGCGAGGCCGCCCGTCGCCGGGCTGCCGCCGCCGCCGCCGCCGCAGCGGTGCCCGCTCCTCCCCGCGCCGCGCCGCGCCGAGCCCCGCCCGGCCGCCTCGCCTCCTCCGCGGCGGGCCCCCCTCGCAGCTGCGCGGCGGCGGACACCGAGGCAGGCGCGAGCCATGGAGGGCAACCGCGACGAGGCGGAGAAATGCGTGCAGATCGCTCGCGAGGCCCTGAGCGCCGGCAACCGCGACAAGGCCCAGCGCTTCCTGCAGAAGGCCGAGAAGCTGTACCCGCTGCCGGCCGCGCGCGGTGAGCCCCGGCCCCCGCCGTGACCCCAGCCCCCGCGCCCTGCGCCCTGCGCCCCGCCGGCCGCGGCCGCTCCAGCAGTCGGGGACACAGGCGGGGCGCTATGGGGTGCTGGGTGACGGGGCCCCTGCTCAGATCAGCCTAGGCCCCTGTGAAGTGACAGGAGCGGGGACTACAGTGGCTTATCGGGCTTCACCATCCCCGGGTTCTGTACGTGGCTGTTCCTTAAGCGAGTATCTTCGACTACCTTAGATGACACTGCTTTTCCCGGGGACGAGAGAGCCCTTACAAGACAGCTCCACTTTCGAAAGGGATGGTGAAGTTATTGATGATTCCTAAATAGTGTCTGATTTGATATGGCACCGTAAGTACCCACAAGTTAGGTACATCGCTGAAGAAAGAGCAGGCTATGGACTTACCCTACTTAAATTCACCTTATTCATCATCTAACTCTACAGTCAACACAACACTCATAAAGCGCCAAGAGTTGTGCCTAGTATTTTATATGCCTTTCTTAATCCTCAGAAGAGTACAGTGTTATTTGACCATGTGCAGAAACTTTTGGCAAATGAATGAATGAATGAATGAATGAATGAAAATACCTTGCCCAAGGTCGTACAGTAATGGGCAAAGTCATAATAGTCGCTGAGTTTTAATCTCTACAAGGCCTTTACTACCGTTTGTTGGTTTTGGTTTTTTTTTTTCTTTTTTGTTTTTTTTCGTGCCCATGGGATGACATTTTATTGTTGTTTAAAGTATTTCCAGGTTAAGAAAATTAAGAGGAAACTTGATAAGCAGGGCCCCTGTTTGTTTTCTTAATTCCTTTTACATTGTTGAAGCCTGTTGTCTCTGCAGATTTTCACTTTATCTTTTTGTTAGCATTGGAATAGGACAAGAAAAGATCGCGAAAGATAAGTTAATTGTAAAAAGTGTGACATGAAAATTATCATTTAAATCATTTTTAGGTGTATATTTTAGTAGTGTTAAGTATTTTCAATTGTGCACAATAGGCTCTGTATTTTTTTGTTTTTTTATCTTACACCCTCAAAACTATACCAATTAAGTAGCCCCCGTCTCTTGGCAGGTCCCTTGCTACTGCCCATTCTCGTGGACTAGACTAATTAGGTACCGGATCTATATGAAATTCGTACTGAATTTGACTTTGCGTGTCTGCTTTATTTATTTACTTACTAACTTCAGATTTCATCCATATTGCAACCCACGACCGATTTCCTTTTTTAAAAATGCTGAATAGTATTCCATTATTTATATACCCGTGTGCATAGGTGTGGCTGTGCGCATACACATTCAACATCACTTTTTCTTTTTGGAGGATATTTATCGTGCGAGTGCGTGTGTGTGTGTGTGTGTGTGTGTGTGTGTGTGTGTGTGTGTGTGTGTGTGTGCCATAAATAGTGTGTGGAGGAAAAGGCCTCTCTCTACATAGTGTAGAGAATGAGCACAGGTCTGAGCTTTTGCACCAGCCATCATGAATTCTTATTTAGTCACCTGTCAATGGGTGTGTGGGTTGTTTCCATCTCTTTTGTACTGAGTAATGTGCCTATGAGCATGAGTGTCTACAAGCCTGCTTTCAGTTCTGCATATATACCCAGAAGTGGGATTCCTGGGTCAGATGGCAATTCTAATTTTGATTTTTGAGGAACCACCAAATTTTTTTACCAGTGTGGCTGCACCATTTTGTAAAATCCACGTGGGTCCAGCTTCCCAGTACGTGGTACAGCGCAGCACCCCCAGTTTGTGTTTGTTGTGATAGTGATTATTCTAGTGACTATGGGGACAGGTCACTGTAGTTTTGATAGCATTTCTCTGATGATTAGTTTTTCATTTGGCTACTTGTATATTCTTTGGAGAGAAGTCATAAGTTGTTTGCTTAGTTAAAGTCAATCTGAGCTAGTTCCAGGGAAGCCATGGTTAAACACAGAGAAACCCTGTCTCAATTAAAAACAACAACAACAACAAAAAAAAAACCAAAACAAAAAACAAAAAAACAAAAAACAAACAAACAAACAAAAAACCAAACTACCCAACCAACTAAAACAATCAGACTGTTGTTGTGGATGTCAAGTTATAGGAGCTCTTTTTATATTCTGGACATTATGTCTTTGTCATTTGTATTTTACAGATCTCTCATTTCTCCTCCTCCTCTTCCTCCTCCTCCTCCTCCTCCTCCTCCTCCTCCTCCTTCTCCTCCTTCTCCTCCTTCTCCTCTTCCTCCTCCTCCTCCTCCTCCTTCTTCTTCTCCTCCTCCTCCTCTTCCTCCTCCTTCTTCTTCTCCTCCTTCTTCTTTTTTTGGTTTTTCAAGACAGGGTTTCTCTGTGTAGCCCTGGCTGTCCTGGAACTCACTCTGTAGACCAGACTGGCCTTGAACTCAGAAATCCGCCTGCCTCTGCCACCCAAGCGCTGCGATTAAAGGCGTGCGCCACCACTGCCTGGCCTCTCATTTCTTGCTATAGGTGGTCTTTACACCCTGGGGACTGTATCATTGAGGGGCTTGAGATTTATGTAGTCAGTTTCATCCTTCAATTTTTGCTGTGTTGTCTGGGCTTCTGGTGCCATATTCAAGAAATTGTTAGCCGGAACTATTCTTGGATCCCTTTTACTATGTAGATGTATTTAAATTAGTTGTCATCTGCTCTTGGAAGGACACTTTTAATAATAAAGTAGTAAGTACTCCGGGCAAGGCACCTTGGCTTTGAAGGCCTGGCTCTTCCCCAGCTGGTTTCCACCTCAGTGGAGTTAGGCATCCTCTAGTCCTTGCCCTTTTCGTTTGTGTGGCAGGGAAAGTGTATTGAACCTGGATAGTCTGAGGACTGGATGAGTTGATAGAAAGCATCTAATAAATCCTTTCTGTCTTACAAGTATAGTCATCTAAGAATCCTTAAACAGCGCCCAAATTTACAGCGGGTCATGCTTTTCCCGTGTAAGCAGCCGCAGTAAGTCTGCTAAAGGACACCGGCAAAGTGCAATGTAATCATTGCTCTGAAAGTCATGGGTGTAAGGGAGATGCAGGCATGGAAGGCAGAGAGTCAGGGGCAACAAGATCATAAGGGGATAACTGTCAAACAAAGTGGTAGGGTGTCATTGTGAAGTAGTCTAAAACAGCTCAGATGTTGACTTTGCCGTCTCTATAACCAGCAACAAGATATTTGAGCCATTCTAAGCTTTAATTACAAGCAAAATAATCAGCCGGGCAGTGGTGGCACACACTGTTAATCCCAGCACTTGGGAGGCAGAGGCAGGCGGATTTCTGAGTTTGAGGCCAGCCTGGTCTACAGA
>NW_022196898.1:85141035-85149554 GCF_008632895.1 Mastomys coucha
AAAAAAAAAACAAGCAAAAAATCAGCACAGAATTGATGGGACCCAAAATAAAGCAGTATGACTCTTGTGTGAAAACCATATTTTACAGAGAGTATCCCACGATATGTTTATGGGAATAATTTAAGAACTCAGAAGAGGGGGAAATCTGGAATATTCATGAAAAGACCCTAGTAAAGATTTTGTATAGGAGGAAATTGGTCCTTTTGGGTGAGTTGACACTTTCCTGAATTTTACCTATTCTAGATGAGTACCAAACTGTAGCTCAGGCAGTTGACTGGCTAGTTCAGGGTCTGCCTACACCATTCATTTCCACTGTTCATCTCCACGGTTGTGGTGAGTGAGAAGATCAAATTCCAGTTACACTCCAGCCTTCTTGCCGCCTTAAAATTTTATATCAAGTGAGAAGGAAATCTGATAAAACCTTTCAATAAACTGGCAAGCTCTGTTCTTGAAAAAATGTTTGGTATTGAGATGGAAACGCTTTCCATGTTTCAGCTGAGACTCTTCATGTTGACTAGCAGGGATTTAAGATGCTCATACTCTTGAGTTACCTTTGTAGGTTTTGTTTTGTTTTTTAAAGATTTATTTATTTATCTTATGCATATGAGTACGCTGTAGTTGTCTTCAGACACACCAGAAGAGGGCATCAGATCTCATTACAGATGGTTGTGAACCACCATGTGGATGCTAGGAATTGAACTCAGGACTTCTGGAAGAGCAGTCAGTGGTCTTAACAGCTGAGCCATCTCTCCAGCCCCATTTGTAGGTTTTTTAATTGATATGGTTTAGCACTTGGTAGAGGGGTACAGTTTCACTGCTCTGAGGCTTTGGGCACAAGGAGGTTGTAATTTTTAGATTTTCATAGTAAATCTACAGGGAAAGTGTAGATTTTTTTCTTTTCTACCCTCCCTCCCTCTTTCTTTCTCCCTTCCTTTCTTTTTTTTTCTTTCTTCCTTCCTCTCTTCCTCTCTTCCTTCCTTCCTTCCTTCCTTTCTCTCTCTCTCTCTCTCTCTCTCTCTCTCTCTCTTTCTTTCTTTCTTTCTTTTTCTTTTTCTTTCTCAGGAGACAGGCCTCACTATGTAACCCTAGCTGGCCCAGAACTCACTATGTAGATCAGGCTGCCCGCTAACTCCCAGGGGACCACCTGCTCTTGCCTCCCGGTCTCTAAGATGCTGAGATTAAAGGCATGTTTGTCACCATGTTTGACAAGTATATACTTTTGTTGTTGTGCTTGTTTGTTTGTTTAGAGCAGAGTATATTTTATTCTTTTTAAGAACACAGAGGCAATTTGAATCAAATGATGACATGTAGCCATGGAAAAGTTTATTTAGCATCTCCTCTAATGAATTAACTGGATACATTTTAGTGCATGGATAATTTGTACATGCTACCTGCTTAACAAGATGATACATAATTTTCTGTCTTTTGTTCTGTTACTTTGTATTTAATACAAAATAGAAAATTGTTCCTCCCTTTGTCTCACCTAAACTGATAAGAAATTTTAAAATATCATGTGTATCTGAATCATTATACATCCTATTTCCTTAAAGATCATTCCATTCTTTTTCTAGTTGGCTTAATTAAAATTCAGTGATAAGAACATTTACAACAATCATTTCTGTATCATCCAGTTAAGTGTTAGAAAATGACTTTGAATTTTTTATTTTTTTAGATTTATTTTATTTATTTTATGTAGCTGTACAGATGGCCGTGAGCCATCATGTGTGTGGCTGCTGTTGATCTCAGGAGCTCTGCCTGCCCTGCTGGCTCCTGCCCCACTCGCTCCGGTGTAATTTACTGCAGCTGTCTTCAAACGCACCAGGAGAGGGCGAGAGGGCATCCTATCTCATTACTTCTCATTACCGTGGTTGTGAGCCACCACGTGGTTGCTGGGATCCGAACTCAGGACCTTCGGAAGACCAGCCAGTGCTCTTACCCGCTGAGCCACCTGGCCACCCCGACTTTGGAATTTCTGTTACTAGTGAGTCGGTCGGCACTGACGACAGAGTTTGGGTTTGGCCTTCGCACTGTGTCACTTGGGAGCTGCAAGTTTCTCACCCAAGCAGTGAGGGCGTATTTATTCAACAGACGTTTATTGAACACATACTTCTCTGTGCTCGGCAGCGTGGTGTTTAATTTTTATTTTACTCTACCTGTTTTGTTGTTTTTCCCTGCGTGCATGTCTGTGCATCGTGTGTGCCCAATGCCCTCAGAAATGGGAAGAGGACATTGGATCCCCTTGAGCTGAAGTTATAGACAGTTGGGAGCTGAGCCGTCTCCTGAGCCCACTGGCCTTGTTTTAGGGATTAAGTGGTAAGAGGACAAAGTCTTTAGCCATGGCATTTACAGTCTAGAGGAGAATCGCACATCTGGTGCGTAGAATGATGACAGTATCACTTCTATAGTTTGATTTTTTCCTTTTTCTTTTCCCCCTTTTTTCTCTATTTTTGTTTTCTCTCTCCTCCCCCCTTTCTCCATCTCCTTTCTCCCCCTCCCTCTCTCTCCCTTTCCTTCTCCTCCCCCTCTTTCCCTCTCTCCCCCCTCCCACTTCTCCTCTCTTAGGTAAAATCTACCTCCAATGCTATAGGGTCTTTGCTTTCCGATGCTCCTGCCTCCGCTCCTCTAGTGCTGGGAGGTAATACGTGCGCATCACCACACGTGATGTCCAGGGGTAATATGTGCGCATCACCGCATGTGATGTCTAGGGCAATACTAGGGTGCTAGGGGTCAAACTTGACTCCATGGGTGCTAAGCACACACTCTGCCAGATTCGCTAGCTTCCAGGCTCACCATTTGTTTTTGAGCCTCAGTTTTCTTTTAAATAAACTATTTAGTTTTGTGGGTATGTCTGTGTGGGAGTACATGTGTATGTGTGTGTAGGGCAGTAGAGGGCATCGGGAGTTACAGGTGCTTGTGAGCTGCTGTTGGGTCCTGGGAATCAAACTCAGATTCTCTGGCGGAGGAACCAGTGTTCCTAACTGTTGAGCTATCTTTCCCCCCTTAAATAAGACTTGTTTGTTTGTTTGTTTGTTTGTTTGCGACAGGGTTCTTCTGTATAGCCTTGGTTGTCCTGGAACTCACTCTGTAGACCAGACTGGCCTCGAACTCAGAAATCCGCCTGCCTCTGCCTCCCAAGTGCTGGGATTAAAGGAGTGCGCCACCACTGCCTGTCCTTTTTTTTTCCTTTTCTTTTTTTCTTTCTTTCTTTTTTTTTTTTTTGGTTTAAATAAAACTTTCAGAGTTGTATCCAATGTGTTCTGTGTTAATGAACTCACAGATAAAGCATGTTTAAAATTAAATTAACTGTGTAAAATTTATGATTATGACAAATTATTTTTGAAAGACTGCAAATGTCTACTAGTGAGAATTGATAAAACAAACTGCATTTTACCTCTGGAAGTGATGATTATAATATATATTGATGCTATAATAGAATGTCTTTGGGTCTGGAGAGATGGCTCAGTAGTTAAGAGCACTGACTGCTCTTCTAGAGGTCCTGAGTTCAAATCCCAGCAGCCACATGGTGGCTCACAACCATCTGTAATGAGATCTGACGCCCTCTTCTGGGGTGTCTGAAGATAGCTACAATGTACTTACAAATAATCTTAAAAAAAAAAAAGAATGTCTTCAGCATTTCAGCAATAGAACCCATATCATTATATTATTTATTTGTTTGTTTTTATTGCAATAGACTCTCACTGTATAGTTCTGGTTGCAGATCAGGCTAGCCTGGAGCTGACAGAGACCTTCCTGATTCTGCTTCAGCTCTACCCTCGAATTATCATCTAGAACTAGATAATAATTATAAATTATTATCTTCTCATAAATGTAGAAATCTAATACAAGGGCTTTCCCAATTCCACGTTTAAGATAATAAAACTAGATTTTGAGTCCCAAAGTAGTAGAATTTATTCTAGTTTCATCTGTGTAATTAAAAAGTTGTACCTAATTATTTATGTATATGTGTGCTTGCATTGGTTTATATGTATTATGTGTATACTGGGGCCCATGAAGGTCATAGCTTCAGAACCCCTGAAACTGGAGTGCCCAGTACCCACCACCCATATGGGTGATTGAGTCCTTTTTCAGGTTCCTGTGCTGGTTTTTAACTTAGTTGATCCAAGGACTAGTTACCATGTGTGAGCATGCATGCACACACACACACACACACACACACACACACACACACACACACATTGCCATATTGCTATTGTTTGGTAGAGAGACCTTGAGCATTGAATCATTGATATTTTTTATTTGTCAGTATAACTACTGAAAAATCTGTGGCAGCCATGGAAGTCCATTTTAGCATGGTCCCATACCCGGCTGCTAATGCAGAAGTCCGTTTTAGCATGGTCCCATACCCGGCTGTTAATGCAGAAGTCTAGCATATCAGGAATGATGTTTAGCAAGAATGAGACAACGAAGAGATAGCCTTTGTATTAGTCAGGGTTCTTTAGAGTCACAGAGCTTATGGAATGAATCTCTTGCTCTCTCTCTCTCTCCCTCTCCCCCCACCCCCCTCTCGTGTGTGTGTGTGTGTGTGTGTGTGTGTGTGTGTGTGTGTGTGTGTGTGTGGATAAAAAGTCCAAGAACCTACTATTTTCTCAGTCCCATGAGGCTGGATGTCTCAGCTGGTCTTCTGTATAAGCTAGAATCCCTGTGCCAGTCAATGCCAGTCAAGGAATGGATGTGCTGGCAGAATGAGGACAAGCAGCCGGAGAATCGGTGAATAGTTCCTTCTTTCATTGTCTTATATAGGTTTCCTGCAGAAGGTATGGCCCCGGTTAAAGACATGTGTCATCCCACCTCAAGATCCAGATCAAAAAATGTGTCTCAAGATCACTCCATTTCTGGATTGTAGTTCATTCTAGATATAGTCAAATTGACAGCTGAGAATAGTTAGCACAACCTTCAACTCCATTCAAAGAATTTTTGTGGCCACATGTTCATAACCAGCATGACTATTTGTCTGGCTCCACAGCTTTTAAAAATGTTTTCTTCATTTCTTAGTTGAAACACTTCTGTAAAGAGGCACTCACTCGGTTCATGTTGGAAGTGCATACTAAGGGCTTGGTTGTTTTCACCCAGTTTTGGTGGTAGTGGTGATGGGTTTTGGTTTTCATTTTTTTGAGACAGGGTCTTAACATGTAGCCAAGACTGTCCTGGAACTCAATAGGGAGACCAGTCTGACCTTGAACTCACAGAGATGTGCCTGCATCTGCTTACCAAGTGCTGGGACCAGGGTGTGCATTACCTCACCTGGCTACTTGCTCCGCAGTGGGTCTCTTTCTCTCCTGTTATTTTTAATGTCTTTGGTTAGTGGGAATCCCTTTGTAATAAACAAAATTACTGGTTCTTATGCATGACATTATAGCTGTCTTTAGTTATGTAGCTCTTTGGTATAACACTGTTTCAGCTTCCTCTGTATATTTCCTGTGCTAGATCTGAAATCAGCCCTTTATCTTATAGTCTTGGTTTCTTTTAGGGAAAAATGGTGTTTCAGCATTACAGTACAGTCTGAGGGACACTGCGACCTAGGTTGCTCATTCTTTGGGGTTCTATTCCAAGCACAGCGTTGGGAAATGCATAGTGCAGTGTGTGTGTGTGTGTGTGTGTGTGTGTGTGTGTGTGCATGTCTGTTTGTCTTTTTTGTTTGGTTGGTTTTGTTTTCTTTGTTTTTGTTGTTGTTGTTGTTTTGTTTTGTTTTGTTTTGTTTTGTTTGAGGCTGGCTGGCCTGGAACTCCAGAGCTCGGCCTGCCTCTGTCTAGTAAGCACTAGGATTAAAGATGTGCACCACTGTGCCTAGTTTGTATCTTGTGTTTTAGTTGGCTTTTGAGTGTATATCATTCCTTCCAATTCAAGATAAGCTTTCAGAGTTCTTTTTTTTTTTCAGAGTTCTTTTTTTTTTATTTATTTTTTTATTTTTTATTTTCTCGAGACAGGGTTTTTCTGTGTAGCCTTGGCTGTCCTGGAACTCACTCTGTAGACCAGGCTGGCCTTGAACTCAGAAATCCGCCTGCCTCTGCCTCCCAAGTGCTGGGATTAAAGGCATGCTCCACTACCGCCCAGCTTGCTTTCAGAGTTCTTTGCTTACACATTTTTAACTTATATTTCTGTCTTCTTTAGCTGTAGTCCTGGGTTCTTGAAAACCCATGACATCACAGGTTACATCTGAATTACTATCTTGTTTCATGTTATATCATGTACATAATAGTTTTAGAAGAATGTAGTTAGTACTAACCTGCCAGAATAATGATCTACCTAAAACAGTTTAAAATTTTTAATGTGTTTTTCTCCCCATTTACACATTTTAATTATTTAGAAAGCTGTGCACCTGAGCTTGGACAAACACACTCTGGGTTGCCACCATGGTGAAACTGCTTCGTAGCATTGTAGGACCTATCCCTGTAGTTAAGGAATGCTACTAGGGCTGGAGAGGTGGCTCAGCGGTTAAGAGCAACGACTGCTCTTCCAGAGGTCCTGAGTTCGATTCCCAGCAACCATGTGCTGGCTCACAACCATCTGTAATGGGATCTGATGCCCTCTTCTGGTGTGTCTGAAGAGAGCAATGCTGTACTCATACATAAAATAAATAAGTCTTTAAAAAAAAAAAAGGAATGGCAACTCTAAAGTAAGGCAGGGCTCTCCTGAATAATATGTACTTCACAAACAGTTCAGTCAGGCTTCAGGCTTTTATGAGGTAGTCATCCTGTGTTTTGCACGTATATGCCCTTTGTCTATTTCCGCTGAACTGATTAGAGCAGTTGTAGATCTCGGCTGTCCCATTGCCGAACAATTCTGAATATATTTCATAAGATTAGGACACATGTATGTAACCACACTGTAATACTCACATTTAGGCCATTAGGTCATGCATTCATTTAAATTCTGTGAGTGGACCCCATTGTATCCTTTATGATAAAAAAAGGGGGGGCAGATGTCTTGTTTTTGCTTTGCTTTTTAACTGGGATTACTAGGTACACGTGTGTGTGTGTGTGTGTGTGTGTGTGTGTGTGTGTTGTTTGTGTTGACATTCCATTGTACTTAATGGCTATGTTACTTTTATATATGTTCTGGTATCTCTAACCTACATATACACACATAACCCACATTTACCTCTCATTTTCAGTTCAGTGCAACATTGTTCTTTCTCACTGTCTTAGTTACTGTTCTATTGCTGTGAAAAGATACCATGACCATGGTAACTCTTCTAAGAGAGAAACAATCAACTGGGGAGTTGCTTCCAGTTTCAGAGGAGTAGTCCATTGTCATTCTGGCAGGGAGCCTGGAGGCAGACTCAGCAAGCAGAGTGCTGGAGAAGTCGCTGAGAGCTGCATACTGATCTGCTGGCACTTGGCATGGCTTTTCAATCTTCCAAGCCACATTTCTACCAACGAGGCCACACCAATCCTACCCAGTCCTACTAATCCTTTCAAATGGTGCCACTCCCTAGTGATGAAGGAGTAAAAAAGGCCATGAACCTATGAAGGCCATTCTTATTCAGAGCACCACACCCACATCATTACTTCCACGTCTCCTCTGCTATTCATATTGTAAGTCAACTTCTTGATCACATAGATGCAGGCTATGTCAGTCTCAGCCGTGTGTGTGTGTGTGTGTGTGTGTGTGTGTGTGTGTGTCAGTGGCTGCCAGTTTGATCCCAAAAATGTTTCTTCGCCCAAGCCAGTAGGCCCTGTCAACTTTAGCTGACGAAAGCTACAGGAGGAACCCTGTATCCCATAACGTTCTAGCCCACTACTTAAAGAATATTTGAAGAGGATTTATAGCGTCAAACCACAGTGTTATTTCACACCACCTTCTCTCAACTGTCCTTCCATCTTAATTCACTAAGTATCCATGTGATGTCTGCCACCAGCCCCATGCCAAGATATATGTCATTATTTTGGAATTCTGAAGCTTGTTTCCTAGTAGGTCACAGGGAAAGTTTGTGGGACTGTGTTCCTAAGTTTTAGAATGCAAAAGACAATTTACTTGTGACTTTACTGTTGAAATTTGGTGACTGCATAACAACTGTACATGTGGCTGGGATAAAATGCCCAACAGGAACAGTTTGAGGAAGGGGGTTTATTTGGGCTCCCAAGTCCGTGGGAAAGCACACCAAAGCAGGGAAGTCCTGGGAGCGGGAGCTTGAGCGTGCGCATGCGCAGTCACATGCCTTTGCAGCCAGGAAGCAGAGAGAGATGAACGTTAGTGGTCAGCTTGCTTTCCCTTTTTCATGGAGTGCAGGACCCGAGCCCATAAAACATTGCTGCCCATAGGTAGAACAGCTTTGCCTACCCCAGTTGAGCTCATCTGGAGAATCCCTCCAGAACTTGTCAGTCATCCTAGGTCCTGTCAGGAAGATAGCCAGGGCTCACCATGTCAGTGACTGAGAAAATGTCACTTTCTAGTCTTGGGTATGCAAATACGATACACCAGGGTCTTGTGCACGTGCCAATGATAGGCAAAGTCTGAGGGCAGTCTAATTTTTCTGGTTTTTTTTTTTTTTTTTTTTT
>NW_022196898.1:85149564-85161022 GCF_008632895.1 Mastomys coucha
TTTTGAGACAGGGCTTCTCTGTATAGCCCTGGCTGTCCTGGGACTCACTTTGTAGACCAGGCAACTTTTCCCTGTATAAGTCATTTGATTTTCTGGTTTTTGTTTTGTGTAGATGCCTAGCTAACTTTACTTGAGTATATCTCAGGTGTCATTTACTTTAGGATTTCTGATATTTTATTATGTCATTTAGATTTTTTTGTTTATATGTAAGAAGTCTTCTAATTACAGTTTGTTTTATTTCTCATATTTTTCTTTGAGCTTTCTATTTTCCATGTGTTGTCTTTTTTTAATATATATATATATTTAGTATTCACCACTTCCTTCAACATTTTTCTATTTTTTCATTTTTAAAATTTGTAACTTTCACCAGGCGGTGGTGGTTCACACCTTTAATCCCAGCACTTGGGAGGCAGAGGCAGGTGGATTTCTGAGTTTGAGGCCAGCCTGGTCTACAGAGTATGTTCCATGCCAGCCAGGGCTACACAGAGAAGCCCTGTCTTAGAAAAAAAAAAATGTTTAACTTTCTTACATCTTATTTCTCTCTGTAGTACTTGTTGAACTGTTAAATAACTTTGTTTCTTCTAGCTTAGCTTTTTAGTTTTTTAAAGACAGGGTTGTCTAGTCCAGGCTGGCCTTAAACTTCAGACCCTCCTGCTTCAGCCTCCCAAGGTCTGGTGTCTTAGGTGTGCATCCTCAAGCCCAATTTAGCTGTCTGTGTCTTGTATGTTTTAGTTATGGCCTTACTGTTAGCTTGGGCTGGCCCCGAGCTCACTGTATAGACAACGCTATCCTTGAGTTGGTGGTGAGTTTCTTGTCTCTGCCTCTGCTTTCTGTGCCTCCGCGCCCAGCCAACCATGTCTTTTTGGATGGATTTCCCCCCCTCCCCTTGATTTCATATTCTTTTATTTATCCTGTGTGTGTGTGTGTGTGTGTGTGTGTGTGTGTGTGTGTGTGCACATGTGTGTATTCAGGACAACTTTAAGGAGTTGGCTGTCTCCTCCACTTTCCTGTGGTTCTGGGAACTGAACTCAGGTGGTCAGGCTTGTTCAGCAACCATCTCTTTCTGCTAAGCCACTCCTCACTCTTCTATATTTTTCTTGCCTGTGGTCTGGATAAGTGAATTTTTAATCTGTGAGTTTGGCAGATGCCCACTTACAGTTGTCTGCTTCTCACGCAGACACTCAATACCCACACATAACTTTTTACCTGTTAATGGTTCATTCCCATCATCATATAGGAGGGGATTTTGTGCATGAGGTTGTGATTTTACTGCTTAATTCTCTTTGGTTTTATTTGAGATTTAGAGAAATTTAAATTTTAAGTCCAAAGCCTGGCAGGATGGTACGTACGTTCCTGTTATTGCAACAGCAAGGAGCAAAGGATTTGGGGTTTGCGGACTGCTTAATCTACATTTGCTTTTTTTTAAACTTTTACTATTTACATGCTGTGGATCACTGATGCTACACACACTATTCTGATTCTGTTGTGATTATATTAAATGCAGGCTGAACTCCAGCTGAAAGTTAGCTATATGATATGCCTTATATTTTTCTTATTAACTAATAGATTACTATATCACCTACAATTAGATTGTCAGATGACCTCTTATCTGTTAGCCATGGAAAAAGAATGATAGAAGTTTCTATAAGAAATAGCTATGTTTTTGCAAATTTGCCAACAGCAGCTGGAATTTTTAACATATAACTATGATAATATATGTAGAATAGTTTTATTGGTATAATTTACATACTAAATAATGGATTTATTTAAAGTACACAGTTAAATGGGTTTTTAGTGGAATCAAAGAATTGTGCAACTGTTGCCATAATTCTGGAACACTTCCCAACCTTGGAAATAAAATGATTCATTGGATGCCTTGTCTTATATCACATTCCTCTGACCCACTGACCTACTGACCCCTGCCCTTGGCAAAAAAACTATTTTTTTAAAGGATTTATTTATTTATTTATTTATTTATTTATTTATTTAATATATATGAGTGTTCTGTCTTCATGCACATCTGAAGAGGGACTCAGATCCCATTATAGATGGTTGTGAACCACCATGTGGTTGTTGGGAATTTTTAAGGACCGCTGGAAGAGCTCTTAACCACTGAGTCATCTCTTTAGCACCCCCCAATCTACTTCCAAAGTGTGCATTTACTTGCTCTCTTGTTCTGTTTTCTCTCCTCAGTCTCTCCCTTCTCTGTATCCGCAGCCTCTGCAACCCCCACCCGACTCCAGTGGTGCTGGAGATTAAATCCAAGGCCAGCTAGGCTGAGCTGTATTTCCAGGCCTCGTACTTTTCATATGATGAAGTTATGTAGTTTGTGGTCTTTTGTGCCTGGCTTCTGGCCTTAGCATAATGTGTTCTTTGTTATCTGTGCTTACTGTCTGGATGGCCCATCTTGGGTTGGATATTTGTTTCTACTTATTGTCATTCTGCATGATGATGTGTGTTCTGCTTCTCAGCCTATTGTGATTTAAGTTACATTTCCCTCTCTCCCTCCCTCCCTCCTTTCTTCCCTCCTTCCCTCCTTCTCTCCTCTCCTTTTCTTTCTCCCTTCCTTTCTCCCCCCTCCGTCTCTCCCTTCCTTCCTACCTCCCTCCTTCCCTCCCTCCTCCTCTCCCTTCCTGTTTCCCTCCCTCCCTTTCTCCCTCCTTCCTTCCTCCCTCCCTACCTTCCCTCCTTCTTCTGATTTTGAATCAGAGTCTTACTTTGTTAACCCTGCCTAGACCAGAATTTGCTGTGGAAACCAGACTGACCCTCAAATTCACAGAGGTCCTCTTGCCTTTTCTTCCAGAGTTCTGGGATTAAAGGTGTGCACCACCACTCCAGCCTTAAATTACAGTTTTTGTAATTGATTTATTCTTTAAAGGTGAGCACAGTTGCTCCTGTATTGTAGTTCATATGACACTAGTTTGTTGAGTTTTGAAGAAGTGATTTTGTGATCTAGATATAACACTGTCAATTTTCATTCCTTTGTGCCAGAGATATGTTTCAGTGGATAGAGTCTTTGCCCTGCAAGCAAAAGTTTAAAACCCCTACAACAGCTTAAATGGCATGGTGGCACACACCTGTAATGTGAATCCTGGGTGGTTGAGGCAGAATGTTCAAAGTCATCCTTTACTGTAGAGCAAGTTCTAGGCTAGCCTAGGCTACCTAAGTCTTTGTCTATAAAAAACCAAACGTGTTGCTGCCTGCAGCTAAATAAAAACAGGTTCTTTGGGAGAGAGGTAGGAGCCTGTAGAGAAGGGAACAGGACAGCGAGAGAGGATAAAAAATGGGACTGAGCCATGGTGTGCTTTCAGTCCACCATGTATTATTCAACTTTGTCTCTTACAAGCAGGCAAGCAGGCATCTTTGAACATTTAGTCCAGGCTGTATAAATTCGAAGTTTACATTATTCCATCCTTAATAATTTCTGTCACTTATTAAGATATGTTAAAAAAACTACCATCATATTGTATTTTCTGCCATCTTTTGTCTTTGGTTAAGCTTAATTATTTACTGCTTAGTTTTAGTTTTTACCGAAAATTTCATACCTTGTACATACACACATAAAAGAAAGCAATACGAGTAATCATATTGTACCATGTATCATTAACAACTGGAAATGTCTGGTCCAGCCTTACCTCATTGTTCCTCTATGCCTACTGTTAAGCTTCTGCTTCCCAGGTTATTTTAAAGTAAGCCCTGGACATTATTACTGTTTTGTTCATTTAGTGTTTATATTTATTCATCCAGTGATGGATTACTATTCATGTTTGTGCCTCTGCACATATGGATGCGATTTCATTCTCTCTGAACTATAAACATAGTTTTCTTTCTTTCATAGTATTCTTTCTTTAGTGCATGCCTTTAAGTGGTACAAAAAATACTTATTTCTATGTATGTTTGTATTTATATGTACATGTGAGTGTGTGATGGTGCCACCAAAGGCCTGAAGAAGGTGCTGAGTTCTCTGGAACTAGAGTGTAAGTGACTGTGAGCCACCTGATGTGGGTGCTGGGGGCTGACTGGCCCTGTGAGGGCAGTTCTCACTCTTGACTGTGATGCTATCTCTCCAGCCCTTTAAAAATATTTTTACTTTGCATATTTGAAAGAATATTACTCTTCAACTCACATTGACAATTATTTTTTTTTTACTTTGAAGATCCTATACCAGTGTCTAGTTTGTTTTGTTGCTGTTGAAAGTAAACAGAAGGTTGGTTTGTTTTTTTGTTTTGTTTTGTTTTGTATTTGGTGTTTTCGAGACAGGGTTTCTCTGTGTAGTCCTGGCTGTCCTGGAATTCACTCTGTAGACCAGGCTGGCCTTGAACTCAGAAATCCACCTGCCTCTGCCTCTCAAGTGCCGGATTAAAGGCATGCACCACCACTGCCCGGCAGAAGTTTTTTTTTTTAAGTACTTTTTTAAAAAATAGTCTCATTAACTACTTTTAAGTGTTATCTTTTGGGGAGGTATTCCGCAGTCTCACTGTGTGTTAAGTGAGCCACAGTACTTAGATAGTAGTGACCTCCATTCCTTAACTTTACATGTCTTTGAACACTCCTAAACTGTGCTCTGTGGACAGTTACTACTAAAATTATTTGTTTTGTTTTCTTTAGAGAGAGGGCTTTACTGTGTAGCTCTGGCTGTCCTGGAGTTCACAGAGATCTGTCCCCCTCTATGCCCAAGGACGTGACAAGTGGCCTTGTTACTTAAAGTGACATTCTGTAGCCTGAACTGGTTGGTGGCTTGTGTCTGTCATGCTGGCACTGGGAAACTAAAACAGAATTGAGAGGTCAAAGCCAGATCGGGCCACATAGTTCTAGGGCAGCCCCAAGTGCTTGGTAAGATCCTGCCTAAACAAAGGGGAAAACAAAACAACAATCTCCCTTCCTCAATAAAACAAACAAACAAACAAACAAACAAACAAAAACAGGCAGGAGGAGGAGGAGAAGGCCATGTTTAGTCTTTCCAGAAAACTTCATTTTGTCTGCTTTGTCCTTCTTCCGGAGCCCTTGTGTCTGTGTCCTGATGTCAACAGGTTCAGTGTCCTTTATCTCTCATTACACAGCGTTATTGGAAATAATTATGAAAAACGGGAGCACCGCTGGGAATAGCACGCATTGCCGAAAACCTGCAGGGAGCAGTGACCAGAGCAAGCCCAGCTGCGGGAAGGACAGCACTTCCGGTGCTGGCGAAGGCGGGAAAGTCTATACCAAAGACCAAGTAGAGGGTGTGCTCAGGTAGGTGTGAATGCCAGGGTGCCGCGGGACCATTGACTGTGATAGGACCCGGCCGACGTTATAATGCCTAAAAAGGTGTTTAAAACACAGTTTAATAGAGGGAAGTGAAGGAGTTACCTGGGTGTCCGTGCTTCACATTGTGAAGTCAGCCTGGAGGGAGGTAACTTTCCGGAAGCTTCCACTCATTTAAATTAGCTATATTCCTCTGAAATAATGATTTCAGCTTTGAGTCTATGCACCGTTTGGACTGTGGTATTGAAAGGATGAGTTGCTTTGTTGTAGTATGATGTAAGGCTGAGAGTGAGGGCAGCAGGGTTTTCAATTTCCTGACTAAAGATGTTTTCTGTCCTTTCCTTTTCGGCAAGGTTACCTGTGTTTACAGACATCGTGGTCCCCCTGTTGCGACCCACTCAGGATTCTTCCTGTCATAGGCGCCTCCCTCTCCATACATGCCTGCATGAAGCGGAGTCGGTGAAGCTGAGCAGTGGGGAGTTTTTTTTTTTTTTTTTTAAATAATAATGCGTTTTCTTGAAAGAAAAAAAGGCTAAACTCTTAGGTGTGAAATGCCTAGATTGTTTTGTTTCCTGTTGAAAGTTAAGGGCAGTATGCTCTTCTGAGCAACCGAAGTTTGCAGGTGATGGATTGTGAAGATGACGAATTAGGAGTTCTCTGGGAAAGTGTTAGATTGAACTAACAGCGGAAAAAAGCCAAAGACCGCAGCAGAGCTGGCCTTTGTCTCTTGTCTATGTCTCTTCCTTTTCTATATTTCCCCACCCCCACTCCCCCCCGACATGCTTTATATGGCATATACATGGCATATACTGTGACACTCATAGTCTGTCTAGGAGGAGAGTGATTTGTGTTTTTGAATCTAAAATCGATAGATTTGTATCTCGTTTCTTTCCTCTAAATGTGAATGCTGAAGCTTGGTTGTTTCATTGTGTCTGAATTCACAGTGAGGGAACCAGTCAGGATAAATTCATGGAGGAGGACCTTTGACTGCTGTGATGGTAGCAAGCACTTCAGAGGCCGTAAGTGAGGCCGCTGACCACTTCCATAGCACCGCACTGGGCCAAAGCTGACTTTGGGAAATGCTATAGTTAGGGAAACTCAGGCCTAACCCAAGCTGTATTCTTCCTTAGGCATCACATTACATTAGGAAAACATTCTTGGTGGACCCCCCTTCTTTCTTTTTGGATTTATTTACTTTTACTTTATATGTCTGAGGGTTTTACGTATGTGTGTATGTATACACTACATGCGTGCCTGGTGCCTGTGGGGACCAGAAAAGAATGTCTGATTCCCAGGACCTGGAGCCACGGAAGGTCGTGGGTGCCTGGAACAGAACCCGGGTCCTCTGCAAGAGCAGCAAGTTCTCTTAACCACTGAGACATCACTCTAGCTGCCCCGCCCCCTGAATTTCTTTTTATTATGAATTTAATTGTATGTGATTTTTGTGACTACCCCTCTTGCCTTGCAGAATAGAATTACCTATTGGCTTGGAAATATCACCAACAAACAAAAGTATAGTTGTAAGTTTTGGACAATGATAATATTCCAGATTTGCTGTTACTTTTTTAAATCTGTATTTTCTCCCCTCTACCTGTGTGTGTATGTGTGTGTGTGTGTGTGTGTGTGTATGGAAGAGAATATACATGTGAGAGTGTACACAGAGGAGAGGAACTAACATAAATAAAATAAATATATTTGTTTCAGCACTGGACTGAGTATGCATGTGTTCATACCCCTGTGTGTGCATGCCTGTGTGTGTGTGTATTTGCTTTTGTTTTTCTCCAGGACAGAGGACTTGTCTCTAGTAGGGGGGGAGTGGGGATGGCATATCCTGAGAGTGAAAGACTGACAGCTGGTAGCCAGAGCAGCTATGTCATCAGAGTTGACCAGTGGAGCCATGATCGAGCTTCTGTCTGTCCCTGAGATCGGAGGTGACACTGTTGATGAGGTTGGAAGCTGAGGAGAGTAGGAAAAGAGTCTTTAAGGATGGGTGAGTGCAGACTGAGGGTCTAGCCATTCTGAAGATCACAGTTCCTGACAGGTAGATGAACTGCTTTAGAAGAATTGCCTGTATTATAGATTGATTGACTTACTACATCTTAAATTCTACATATTATACATTGTATCTATCTGTCTGTATATAATGTAAAGTGTGTATATAAAATCCCCTTGTGGGATGTTTTATATAACTATGAAACATTCTTTTAAGCAAATCCCCAAGTTATTTGAAGTATTTCAGTCAGTTCGTTGTATGTAAGTTGCCTAGTTGCATAGTGTGTGCGTATTCATAGTAGACTTCTTAAATGTGGCCCGAGTGAGGCAGTGGATGAGAGGCCAGAACCTGCATCTTGTCGTTTGGTGTTTTGTTTTATTCATACTCGGGGGATTTTCCTCAGGAAAGCACTCTGTCTTGATACAGAAGGTGATTATGCAAACAAGTTGCTCAGTAACAGTCTAGTCTGGCTCAGTGGGGAGAAGCCATGCAATGATGCTGCATCAGTTGCGTAAGTGCAAACTCACAGTAAGACTGAAGAAAACTTGGCTATCTAGTCAACAGGCAGTAGGGCCACCGGAACTCACAGTTAAGACTGAAGAAAACTTGGGTAACTAGCCAGTTAAGACTGAAGAAAACTTGGGTAACTAGCCAACAGGCAGTAGGGCCACCGAAACTCACAGTTAAGACTGAAGAAAACTTGGGTAACTAGCCAACAGGCAGTAAGGGCCACCGAGCTCTGTGTCGTTGAGTTGAAAAACATTTTAAAAATTGAGGAAAATGAGCTTTATTGGAAGTTTTTAATGCATCATTGTAAAAGGACCATTTTGTATTTAAACATAGAAGATCATGATGGAATCTACCAGGCATTATAGTTGCATCCGGGACTCATCCTGTGCAATTCTATCTCATTTGAATCACCAAGACTGGAGTCTCAGAGAAGCTTCCAGCTCCCCGCTCTTCCTCTGTCCTTTTGCTTTTGTTTTCTGGTGTTGGTGGTGGTGGTTTGGGGTTTGTTTGATTGATTGATTGTTTTAGACTAGGTCCTGCTGCAAAGCCAAGACTGATCCTAAACTCCTCCTGTTTTAGCCTCTCAGAGTGCAGGATTACAGGTGTGGGAGCCTGGCCTTGTTAAATTTCAGTTCTTTAAATTAAAGGAAGATAAATTAGAGTGAAGAGACACATGACCACTGTAGTTCTTATAAAAGAAAGCATTTAGGTGGGGCTTGCTTACACTTGTAGAGGCTTAGCTTTCATGGACGGAAGCGTGGTAGCACGCATCAGACTTGGTGCTGAGTGAGAGGTAGCTGAGAATTCTACATTCAGATCTGCAGGCATCAAGAACAAAATGTGGCCAGGTGGTAGTGGCGCACGCCTTTAATCCCAGAACTTGGGAGGCAGAGGCAGGTGGATTTCTGAGTTCGAGGCCAGCCTGGTCTACAGAGTATGTTCCAGGACAGCCAAGGCTACACAGAGAAACCCTGACTCGGGAAAAAAAAAACACAACAACAACAACAACAACAACAAAAAGAACAAAACATGGGCCTGACCTGAGCATTTGAAAACCCAAAGCCCACCCCCAGTGATACATTTCCTCCAATGAGGGTACACCTACTCCAGCAAGGCCACACCTCCTAGTCTCTATCAAATAACTCCATTTCCATTTCCTGATGACCGAGCAATCAAATATATGAGACTGTGGGGTAAGGAATACATGTGGAACATGACTGGATGTGGATAACTGTCCTGGCTAGTTCATATGGCCAGCTTGACACAACCAAGAAGAAAGAGGCAATCTCAATGGGAGGTTTTCCCAGATAGGATTGGCCTGTGGCCATATCTCTGGGGAATTGTCCTCCTTGTTCATTGATATGAAAGAGCCCGGTTTGAGAGTTCATTGATATGGGAGATGGCTCCCCATATCAAGTTTTATGCCAGCTTGACACAAGCTACAGTTATCTAAAAGAAGGTAATCTCAATTGAGAAAATTCCTCCATAAGATCTGTCTGTAGGGCATTTAACATTTTTTTTTAAAATTAGTGACCAATGGGGGAGGGCCCACCATTGGACAGAGTCATCTTAAGGGCTTTTATAAGAAAGGATGAGCAAGCCCTGGGGAGCAAGCCAGGAAGCAGTTCCCTCCACAGCCTCTGCATCAGCTCCTGCCTCCAGGTTCCTGCCCTGTTCAAATCTCTGCCTTCACTGCTTTTGATGATGAATAACTGTTGTGTGGTGTGAATGAAATTAACACCTCCCTCCCCAAATTGCTTTTGGTCGTGGTGTTTCTTCACAGCAATAGAAACCCTAACTAACATACCAGCCCTCAGGAGGCGGTGCCACCCCTGGGCGGGCGGTCTCAGGTTGTATAATGAATGAAAGTTTGCCGATCATGAGTGAGCTAGCAAGCAGTGTTCCTCCGAGGTGTGGATATGCTTGAGTTCCTGCTTTGAGTACCTGTCCAGTTTCCCCTCAGTATAAGATTTACGGACAAGCTGAGATGAACTGTTTCCTCCCCAAGCTGCTTTTGGTCCCAATAGCAGAAAGCTAACTACAGTGATAACCTGCAGCTAAGCCTTATCCTACCCGTAGGCTGCTGGGCTGTGCCTGGCACAGAGTTGCTCTGTAGGGCCACCTCCCACCGCCACTGTGACCCGAGAGAAAGTCTCGGGAGATTAGGACTTTCCCTTAGCTTGCTGCCTCAGTTTCCCTGTTGCTGTGATAAAGACCGTGACAAAAAGCAGCCTGGGGAGGAGACGGTTGGGTTCACTTTACAGTAGTCCATCACCATCCAGAGGAGGCAGGAGTTAAAGCCAGGGCCACGGGGGGAATGCTTCTTACTGGCTTGTTCCTCATGGCTTGCTTAGCCTGCTTTCTTTTAACACCCAGGACGCCCAGCCCAAGGGGCGGCACCATGCACAGTGAGCTTAGTCCTCTCCATCAAACCTTAACCATGAAAATGTACCACAGGCTTGCCCACAGACCAATCTGCTGGGGACATTTTCTCACTTGAGGTTCCTTCTTCTAAAATGACTCTAATTTATGTCAAGTTGACATAAAGCTAGCCAGCACAATTCACCTTTTGTCAACTAGATGTACAAATAATCACTGTTAGATCATAACCTTTCTTATTGTCTTCAAGATATTATTGACATCAATATCACCATGTAAAATATATTCTAAACTTTTAAAGTCTTACAGTCTTTAGAAGAGATTGAGTCTCAGGCTGGAGAGATGGCTCAGTGGTTAAGGACACTGACTACTCTTCTAGAGGTCCTGAGTGCAATTCCCAGCACCCACTTGGTGGCTCACAACCATGTGTAATGGGAGCCAATGCCCTCTTCTGGTGTGTCTGAAGACAGCTACATGTACTCATATACATAAAATAAATAATTTTTTAAAATTCGGTCTTTTTAAAATATCCAAAGTCAGCCAGGCACAGTGGTGAATGCCTTTAATTCTAGCACTCTGGAGACAGAGACAAGAAGTGCTCTGTAAATTTGAAGCCAGCCTGATCTATATAGAGTTGTAGGACATCCAGGACTACATAGACTCTATCTCAAAAATAAAATAAAATATCCAAGGTCTCTCTAAACTCCAAACTCTCTGTAAAAGTTTAAATTCTGCCAACTGTGGGCTCCTGTTTTGTTTTTGTTTTTGTTTTTTAACAAAAACCAAGTACAGTACTTTTCTTACTCCAAGAGTAAAGAATTAGGACACAGTCAAAATCAGATCAAAGCAAAACCAAAGTCTCCCCGGCAGTGTGGAATGTCAGGCTTCGGGACTCACATCTCGTATGCTCCAAAGAGCTTGGCACTCTTGGCCCAGAACATGGAGGGTTCCCACAGGCTCAGGCCAGCTCCACACCCCAACTGCTGCTGGCCTTGGTGATCACCTGTAGTATCGGTATCTCCAAGAAAATTGTAATTTCTGTCTCTTGCTTCCTCTCCATGCACATAGAGCACTGTGGATGCTTCCACTATAAAGGGGGAGTTAAGGTGCCTTCACTCCAGAAGTGTCCTCTGAGAACCTGTACCAAGCACTGTAGTAGCAAATACATTCAATAGTGAAAGAAAAGAAATCTTCCTAGGCTCTTTCTTGAATTGGTCTGTGAGGGTTTTTCTCTCCTGCTTCTCCCCGTTCCCTCCCCTCCTCTTCCCTCTCTTCCTTTTCCCTTTCCTCCCCAGCCCTCCCCTCTCCTCCTCCCTCCCAGCCCTCCCTTCC
>NW_022196898.1:85161037-85183407 GCF_008632895.1 Mastomys coucha
CCCTCCCTGCCCTCCCTTCCCCTCCTCCCTCATAGTTTCCCAGTTTTGCTCCTAGTGACCAGCTCTTCTAGTTAGCCTACCCTTCTGTTTTCAAGTCATAGAATATGGAACATAACTAAAGTTACAAAGGAAAAGGGGGCCCTTTCCTTCCCTACTGCAACAGATGAGCACAGAACCTCAGCCATGCATGTTGTGTGTTCCGGCTGCCCTGAGCTCACTCCAGCCTTTACCCCCTTAGCTTTTGGGACGCCAGGTTGTTTGGTTGTAGGAGGTCATCATCATAGAATCCTCACTGCTTTCTAAGCCCTTCAGTGTTTCTCTATATTCCCGAAATGTTTTCAACACTCTTAAGTCAGTGCGTGAATGTTTTCAAACACAAACTGTATTAACCGACCTCTAGGAACCGATTGATGGAAATCATATATAACAGATAGTTTCTTTTTTTAAAAAGATTTATTTATTATTTATTTATTATAAGTACACTGTAGCTGTCTTCAGACACCACAGAAAAGGGCATCAGATCTCATTATGGGTGACTGTGAACCACCTTGTGGTTGCTGGGATTTGAACTCAGGACCTTTGGAAGAGCAATCAGTACTCTTACCTGCTGAGCCATCTCACCAACCCCCTAACAGATAATTTCTAATCCTCATTGTTACTTTCAAATGTTTTGTTAACACAGGACTTGCTATCCTTTTTGGAATCACTTGGTTAAATTCTCAGTAGCAATGGTGTGGAATTAGTTTTGGCTCCAGACCTTAGGCCACTACAGCTTCTCTGCAGTGCCTATTCAGCTCCTGTGTGGCCCCCTGTGTAGCCCTTGTGTGGCCCTCTGCGTAGCCCCTGTACATACAGCCCCTGTGCTGCCCCCTGAGTAGCCCCTGTGTGGCCCCCTGTGCAGCCCTTTTGCGGCCCCCTGTGTAGCCCCTGTGCAGCCCCTGTGTGCCCCCCTGTATAGCCCCTGTGCAGCTCCTGTGCGGCCCTCTGTGTAGCCCCTGTGCTGCCCCCTGTGTGCCCCCCTGTGTAGCCCCTGTGCAGCTCCTGTGCAGCTCCTGTGTGGCCCTTTTATGGCCCCCTGTGTTAGCCCCTGTGCAGCCCTCTGTGTAGCCCCTGTGCTGCCCCCTGTGTGGCCCCCTGTGTAGCCCCTGTGCAGCCCCTGTGTGCCCCCCTGTGTAGCCCCTGTGCAGCTCCTGTGTGGCCCTTTTGTGGCCCCCTGTGTTAGCCCCTGTGCAGCCCCTGTGCGGCCCCCTGTGTAGCCCCTGTGCTGCCCTCTGTGTAGCCCTCTGTGTAGCCCCTGTGCAGCCCCTGTGTGCCCCCCTGTGTAGCCCCGTGCAGCCCCTGTGCAGCTCCTGTGCGGCCCTTTTGCGGCACCCTGTGCAGCCCCTGTGAAGCCCCTGTGCGGCCCTCTGTGTAGCCCCTGTACAACCTCTATGCAGCGTCTAGCCCTGTTCTCGTGCTCAGCTCCATCTGCACTGTGCACTAACAAGTTCTCACAGTGTTTCCTTCTCAGTGGTGACACACTTTTCAGGCTTTTCTTCCACCTCAGTTGCAGTGAGTGTACTGACCTTCATCTGTATTCATCATGGGTTTCCCTCTCTGTGGCTCTGATACACTATGCTGTGGACGTTCTCACGGATGGAGGAATGGTCTGTCTACCAAAGTGACAATGGAGCCAACAGCTTGCATCACACCATATATTCCGTATACCATTCTAACAGAGTGACGTCATGTTCCTTATACCAGTCTAATGGGGTGACGCCATGTTCCTGCTTAAAATTTATACCCTATCATTTTTGTTCACAGCATAAACAAGTGTAAAAATTACTACGAAGTCCTCGGAGTTACAAAAGACGCTGGTGATGAAGATTTGAAAAAAGCTTATAGGAAGCTTGCGTTGAAGTTTCATCCAGATAAAAACCACGCCCCTGGAGCCACGGATGCGTTCAAAAGTAAAGTAACTTAGGAAGCTTCACGACAGTCTTTTTTACAATGCCCTTTACAGTGTTTCAGAATATGAAATCTGCTTTTCTTCGTGTGCGTTAAGAGCGGTCTAAAAATCCTTTGACTCTTTAGGACTAGCTTCCATTCCCCGGCCGAGCAGGTGCAGTATGGCTGCAGAAGTCTGCAAGCTGGTATTCGCAATCCTAAGTAGCATTCGGGTACCATGTGTGCCTTCTAGTTTGGTTTGAGGAGGTAGGTTGATGGTTTGCATTACCTTCCAGCATATGACGTATGGCCCAAGTCAACTAAAAGTGACAGTTTTGCTGAGTTTTTTCTGGAATGGCCTAGAATGGAGATTTCCTAAACAGGCTATTCTAGGAATGTTGGTAGTGCTATTAATATTTCTATGACGCCTGATCAGGTTTTATGATGCCAGAGCTCAAACCCAGGGCCATGCACACATTAGACAAGCTTCGGGCACCAAGCTGTGACTCTAGTCCTTGCTTTCTGAGCTCAGGTCTTGCTGTGCAACTCAGGCTGGCCCTGAACTTGACAGGGCTCCTGCCTCTGAGCGCTGACATGTTTTGGTGAATTTAGTAAATATTATGTCAAATAGGAGTAAAAATTAGGGAACTGAGTTGCTAGTTTCCTATTTTGTGTGTTGTAATGAAAGTTACAGAGCTGTCCCTTCCCGCCCCGATTTGCTGAGGCTTCCTTTAACTTCACCTTTCCAGGGCCGCCAGCTGCTCCCAGGCAGGTAGAGCTGCTGGCAGCAGGCCTTCTGTGCCTTGAGTATTACTAAGGAAAAGAACAATAGCAATAGTTTCATGTTTTGTTACAGTTTCATTGTAACAGTGTATTATCCATAATGAAACATGTAGCTTCGTGATTGTTGATTCTTATGAATTTGGTATTCATAGAGCCAGTGTTTGGTGTTTTCTGTAACATGCAGGGGTCTAAGAATAGATCAAAGAAGGTAGTATGTTAAAATGTTTCAAAAGAGAAGACTCATTAGTTTTTCATAAAAACACTGTTAAAATTGTTTATAATCTAAGCTATTGAGGAACTTGCCTATAATCTCAGCTTTCAAGAGGCAGGGCTAGGAGGATCACAAGTTTGAGGCTAGCCTGGTCTATATACCAAGTTCCAGGCCAGCAGAGCTATGTACTGTAAAATTCTTTTTTTGTTTTCCCGTCATAGCCAGAGGAAGAGGCAGGGAGGGCAGGGAGGATATTGTTTATAGAACAGTTTTATTTGTTGAAGGAAGTTGCCAAGGAAAATACATTTGGGAATTAATAATATATTCTAATGAAAGCACTGCCAAAGTTGTTCTTATGGAAAAGGATAAGTTAACAGTGGCACATTGAAAGACTAGGAAACCTGGGGCGAGGTGAGCAGGGTGGCTCAGCAAGTAAAGATACTTGTCACCAAGCCTGGCAACCTGAGTGTGTGTGAGGTCTGGGACTCATGTGGTGGAAGGAGACAACTGATTCCTACAGGTTACACACACACACACACACACACACATACACACACACACACACAAATAAATGAAATAAAAAGTAAAAAAAATGAAATTATGGGAAACAGTATTTTAACAGGTCAGCATGAGTTTAATTTAAACTTTTTCCCATTGTCTCATGAGCCTGCAGACTCTGATGGTTGGCCCCAAACCCATGATCACATAGGTGGCCCTGGTTAAACCCAAGTCAGTCACACACAAGATAGACACAGTATAGGATTTCCACAGGAGGAGCATAAGAAAGGCTGGAGAGTGTCAGCATGCAGAATGCATTATACAAGTATGCATAAAATGATCAGGACAGATTTAATAAAATTACAACAGATCTTGGCAGTGGGTGATCCAAATGACGTTGGCAATAGTAATTGTTCCTGGACTGGAGGAGTGGCACAACGGTAAGAGCACACAGCGCTCTTCCAGAGGACCCAGGTTGGATTACTTTCTTAACTCCAGCCCTAGGAGACACGACGCTTCTCCTGGCCTCCGCAGGCACTGCACCTGTGCGCTGCAAGCATCCAGGCAAACTCATCATATACATAAAAGTAAACTGTGGTAGGCCAGGCTGTGGTGGTATACACCTTTCAACCCAGCACTCAGGAAGCCAAAGCAGGCAGCTAGCTCTCTGAGTCTGAGAAATTCCAGGGCAGCCAAGCTACACAGGAAAACCTTTGAAAAACAAAAAACAAAACAAAACAAAAGTAGTAATTTTTCCTAATGTTAAGAATGTTAGGCTTGAGCTGGGCGGTGGTGGCGCACACCTTTAATTCCAGCACTTGGGAGGCAGACGCAAGGAGATTTCTGCGTTGAGGCCAGCCTGGTCTACAGAGTGAGTTCCAGGACAGCCAGGGCTACACAGAGAAATCCTGTCTCGAAAAACCAAAAAAAAAAAAAAAGGGAATTTTAGTCTTGGCTATGAGGAGGTGTGGTTCTGCACACCTGTAATCCCAGCACTTGGGAGGTAGAAGAAGGGAATCATGAGTTCTAAATCTCCTTAGCTACATAGCAAGTTTAAGACTAGTCTGAGTTATATGAGACTCTGTCTCAAATAAACTAATAGGGCCTGGAGAAGTAACTTAGCAGTTAAGAGCACTGGCTGTTCTTCCATAAGATCCAGGTTCAAGTCCCAGAACCCACATGATGGCTTATAAGCAGCTATAAGGTCAGTCCTACAGTATATGATGCCCTCTTCTAACTTCTGTGGGCACCAGCCATGTACAGGGTGCACAGATAACATGCAGACAAAATACTTATACACATAAAATAAAAGTAACTTAAAGGGGGCTGGAGAGATGGCTCAGCAGTTAAGAGCGCCAACTGCTCTTCCAAAAGTCCTGAGTTCAAATCCCAGCAACCACATGGTGGCTCACAACCATCCATAGTGAGATCTGATGCCCTCTTCTGGAGTGTCTGAAGACAGCTACACTGTACTTACATGTAATAAATCAATAAATCTTTAAAAAAAAGTAAGTTAAAAAAAAAAGCCAAAAACAAAACAGAATGTGGGGCTGGCTGTGCCTGTGGTGCTGTGGCCGGGTGGTAGGATGTCGGCCTAGTGTGTACAACGTCTAGGCTTTGGTCTCCAGCACCACAAAACCAAAAATCCCCAAATCTCAAAGAATGCTAAGTTAGTTTCTCCCATTGTGCATTAAGGTCATGTGAGCAGTGTTGCTCTTTTAAAAACACTAAGAATATAGGTGTGTACCACGGCATAGCTATTGCTCCTTTGAAGCAGTGAACTGCACAGATGCCTCATACTAAGGCAGTCAGACATTCAGTGGGGTCTCACAATGATGGTTGTGAAGGCTGGGTGTCATAACTGTGGTTTAGTGTCCTCGTTAAGGGAGAAGTTACTGCTTACTGATCGGCATACTGGGAGATGAACTCTCTAGGGGAGAGGCTCACACAGTCAGTATGCAAGATGCTTATCTATAAGTCAGAATGCCAATTTAATTAGTCCCAAAGGAGATCAGAATTGGGAGTTGGTTCAGGAGCCAGTTTTCACCCACTAGAAACTGGGCGGAAACCCCAGCCTGTGACCCAGAGCATCTTAGTGAGCAAATGTAGTTAGTCGTCCTGCGGCCAGCGTGGGCACATCAGTAGGCAGGCTTCATTGCTTGTGTGCCTCCTGAATATTTGATGTATTTCTCATACAGTCTTATGCTTGGATCAAGCTCTTTCTCCCTAATCAGAGACAATGTTTTGATATTTTCTTCTTCTTTTTTAAATTATTTATTTATTTATATGTGTGTCTTTGCACATACACACCTGTACACATGCTTAAGTGTGTTCATACACACATTTGTGGATATCAGAGGACAGTTTACAGCAGACTCTCTCCTTGTGAGAGAGCATGTGGCAGCAGCCTTTAGCTGCTGAGCCATCTTGCTGGCCCCCACTTGGGTCTTTTATGTGGAAAATAGGATAAGAGTTTGATCACATGGAAACATTATTTAATAGAAAGTGGACGTCATTTGCAGGTTATTTTTCTATTCTGTTTTATTTTCTTCGAGAATAGAGAACTAACCATAATTAGATTAAGGACAGATTAAGTTAAATGCTATGTTTGTGCTTTTATAAGGAAACAAGTAAACCGAACCTGGCAGGTTTGTCTATCCCATGAAACTTGTTAAGTTTCCCAAAGCAAAGAAATATTTATTATGCAGAATGATTTTTTACAGCATACCTAAACGTGTTTTACACATCATTCTGGTGACATGGAATCTCTCTTCTCTCTGACATAAACACCATTAACTTGGTGTTGGGTGTAGCTCAGTGCTTCTTGCCTCTCATTCACAAAGTTCATTATCCACCATCATCATCAAACAAGCAAAAAACAAAACAAAAGCAAGCCACCAAACTAGGACATATTATCTTCAAAGACAGCAGCAAGTGAGAGAGTCTTTCAGTACACTGTTCCATTGTCAGCATACACGCGGACACCCTAGCAGCGGTTACTGGGTACCTTGTGTTTCAGAAATATTGTGGATCACGTGCCAAGGCTTGGGCTAGGTTCGTAGTTTAGCAGTGTAGACCCAAGGGCATGTCTCTCAGAACAAAGACGTCACTTCTGCCTTTGGGCTTTTTCTTATCGAAGTGAGGGGATTTGAGATCCCCTCTTCCTCAAAGAATTTGTAGCTCATAAAAAAGGGAGACATGCTTCACCCAAAACATCTGAAGCCTAATATCTGCCAAGTATTTTGTAGTTTTTCATGCCTGTGGCTTTTCCTTTTTCTTTTCTGTTTAATTTTTGTTTACATTCTTGTGATCACAGCTGGTGGGACACACCTGTAATGTCAGCACCTGGGTGACAGAGGCAGGAGGATCAGGAGTTGTGCTTGGCCTGGAGTAAGCAGCCGTTCTCTCCCCCAGGCATGTTAGTTACCTTCACTCCCGCTTGACCAATACTTGGCACACATAACTTACGGGGAGGCAAGGTTTATTTTGGTGTATGGTTCAGGAAATATAAGTGTCAGTCTGTCCCGAAGGGAATGGGCATCCATGGCAAGGCTGGTAGAGAGAAAGCACAGGAGAGAGATACAGCGCCGAGGACATGGCTCATACGGCCTACTACCTCTGCTCAGACCTCACCTCCTACCTTTTAGCACCTACCAATAATGTCTTCACGCAACTCTGTCAGAGATAATCACGTAGTCAGTCAGAGCGCTCAGGGGATTGTGGAAACCCATCAAAGATGCTTGCCGGGGCTTTACCACTTGCCTTGGCAGTTTAGACTTAGCAGCCCAAGGCAATAGGAGGTGGCAAAGGGACCTTAGCACTTTACCACCATCCCAAAGTAACAAGGCTATAGCCTCCTAGTGTCACAAACCCACCTAGACTGCAGCAATGAGGCATCCCTTCTCCTAGCCTAAGGTGAGTCTGGAGAGCCCCATCTCTTCCCAGCATTGGTAGGGAGCTCCCTACTCCCACCTCACTAGGCAGTGTCAGAGTCTTAGGGGGAAGGAACACAGGGAAGTGGTGAGCCCGTGTCTCCCCTACTACATGGGAGTGGTAGCAGAGAAGGATGCTAAAGCAGCGCCTCTAAGATGCAGAGCCTCACAGCAGACAAAATAACCAAATCGCAATAGAAAGGCTCTTATCATTCCAAGGACCAGGACCCCACGCGGAATTCTAAACCTCAGTCTGCTAGACACCCACATGGGGAAGACACAGAAGAGCCAGAGTTGAGTAGCAAAGAGGTTACTATATCTGTGATAAACATGTCCTAAAGAACAAACACATGTGTGCCAAAAGCAAATAAGGTCACCAAAGTACAGAGTCTGAACAAAGGTGTAAAATACAGAGTAGAAATTAATTATCAAAAGTAAAGATCTGAAATACCCACTAGTGTATGAATGGAAGAGAGGGCAGACTGAACCAGGACCTGATGAACTAGAAACCGTGCATCCCATTCAAACAAGTAAGAGTGGCACACAGAGGAGAAGCAGCAGCCCTCGCAGAGCATGAAGCTGTCACAGAAGATCCGATCCTCAGCTGCGCTCGGAGAGCGGGAAGGAAGACATCTGGAAGTCTCTAGAATAATTAAAGCTTGGGAGACTTCTCAAACTTGATAAATAAATAAATAGGCAAACAAGCTTTTAGATGTGAGAAATTGGATGAGCCCCCAGCAGTTAACCAAAAAAAAAAAAAAATCTATAAGACATCTGAGACATCTCGGTCAACCTTCTAGAAATTAAAGACACATGCAGTAATTAATAACATACAAAAGTAAAATCATAAGGTGAGAAAGCAGATGGAGGTCCTCATGTTAGCATCTAGAACCTGCGGCAGATATATGGGCAGGTCCACAGACCTGTTGCCAGGGCAACGGCCACCATATTCCCAGAATCCATTGGGTTCAGCTCCCACCTTTGCCTGGACTGCTACGTCACGACATATATATATATATATATATATATATATATATATGGGTACTTTCCTCCATCTTGCTCTCTTTCCTCTCTCTCCCCTCTCTCTTTCTGCGCCACTATCCTCCACCCCCTCTCAATTAAACCTCTTACACGTGGAACTATCTAAGCCTGGTGTCTGCAGACGCGTCCCGCCGCGACTCAAACCCATCACCTCATGCTCAACTTAGTGCTCTGTGGTCCAGTCACTGTTAAGGTGAGGAGGTGTTAGAGCAGAGAGGGACGGTCAGTGACTGCCAGGTTTGCAACAGACGTGGCTGTCTGTTAAGACAAACAAACAGACATCCCAATGGATCTGCAGAAACTCTAGAAATGAAATTCCATCGGTTACAAGATACAATGCTAGGGTTATCCTCTGGCCTTCACACACATACAAACACAGCATCATGCACCCCCCCACACACATACATCCATACATGAACATGCACATGTGTGCTACACAACACCAAACACACACAAATAAATGACATTTGACAGAAGATGATTACACGTGACAAAGAAGTCCTTGAAAGGATTTCAACATCATTAGCCAGTAGAGAAATGCAGAGATCAGTGTGCTCTGCACCTATCAGTGGTTAACAGGAAGTAGCAATGGCTCCAGTTCAAGTAGCAATGGGTGCAGAAAATGGATTATTCATGTGTTGTTGAGGAGAAGTAGAATGAGAATCATTTTGCAGAACAGTTTTGGACATTGATCAAAACACTACTTGTGAGCTGCGATACAATTGAGCAATGCGCTCCTGGCTCCTGCCCCAGAGGAATGAACATTTGCATTTATACCCGAACCTGTGGGAAAGGTATGGAGCTTTATTGTGATAGCCCCAAACTAGAGAGAGCCCAGCTGTCATTCAGAGGATGAGCAGTTAAACAACAGTGCTGTATCCGTGTGTGGAATACTATGTAGTAATCAGAATGAGCACACTTCTGACAGGTAGCCAGTCAGGCCAGTCTGGAAAACAGCCAGTTCCAAGGAGTTTCTCGTATATGAAATAATTCTATTTTTATATTGTGCTACTTATACAATATTGTTTTGTTATTTTTATTTTTGTGCAACAGAATCTCAATGTGGGTTTTTTTTGTTTGGTTTTGGTTTTGGATGTCCTGGAACTCACTCTGTAGACCAGGCTGGCCTCGGACTCAGAAATCTGCCTACCCTGCCTCCCAAGTGCTAGGATTAAAGGTGTTCGCCAGCCAGGCTGACTTTGAACTCAGGGTCCTGCCTCAGCTTCTTGTGTGCTAAGATTAGGCATGCACCTTCCCCACTCGGGGCTTTCAGTATCCTAGACATGGTAACATTTGAGAAGTGGCCAGTAGCTCAGTAGTTGCCAGGGACCGAGGAGAGGTATGATAGGGCAGGGGTTGAGTGTGGTTGTAAAAGACGACCCCTTAGGGCCAGTGAGATGATTCAGTTAGTATAAAGGTGCTTGCCATGCAAACCCAGCAACCCGAGTTCACTCCCAGAACCCACAGAAAAGTGGTAAGAAAGAACCAAGTTGAGCAGGTTGGTAGCCATGGCCTGTGTGCCCACAACACATATCATGCACACACAAAGTAAAGAATAGGAGTACTAGAAGGAGGCTATAGAATGTTCTGTACTCTGTTGACTGTCAATGTTAGGGCTCCATTTATGATTTTTTGCTATAATGGATAAGATACTATTACTAGGGGAAGTTAGATAAAAAGTATAGAGGATATTTATATTTTAAAATGTGCATGAATCTATAATTAGCACAAAGTAAAATATTTAAAGAAAAATGAATTGAAAGGTCTTTTATGTACAATAAATGACAGTGAGATAGAAATGTGCTTTGTAATGTTTTGAACACCAAAATAAAGTGTGTATTTAATCCTCTAGATAACAAGGAGCTGTAATCATTCCTGATGGTGCACATGCGCATAATGAGCTAAAAGTTCAAGGGTAGCCTGGGCTATGTACTGAGACCCCAGTACAAAAATAAAACATAACAGCAACAACACATAAGCCGTGATGCTGGACCCTTGAGGGCTACAGTGTGGTCATGGACGGTCCCTACTCTCACCTGGGGGGTTCTGCCTTAAGGAAAATAGGTTGTTGAGAAGTGAAATGGGTAGTGCTGTGCCAAAAGAAAGGGAGATTTAGTGGAGATGTCTTGGAGTAGGTGTCTATCCATACTATGCTCAGGATTTGGCCTCAAACAACTTACTTAGCAAGTGGGTCATGGGATCCTTACTGGGAAGTCCAAGGTGTAAGTGAAGTACAGATATAGTAAGTTCTCAGTACGTGGTGGAGACAGCTGTGGTTATTCTGAACAGTTTGTAAGGGTGGCCTTGAATTTTTTTTTTTAAAGGCAGGGTCTCTTCCTGTGGTTCAGCAGGCTGTCCTGGAACTCACAATGGGACCCAGGCTCATTCCTACCTCCTTCTCTGAGTGCTGGAATTGCTGGTGTGTGCCACCACGCCCGGCTTTCTCTGTTGTTCCTGGGCACTGGCCCACTTTGGAGGTCCGTAGTAATTATGCCACATATCCCCTTGGAGGCTTCCTTATTCTGTGGCTGCTTCCATCAGGAACTGGACCGCCATGACAGGGACTACTGCACCCACAATCCTTCTGGAGCTGTAGTGGTTAGCCCAACCCCAGAAGCCATCAGTAGGCTGCAAATGGCCAAACAGCATAGCAGAGGCCTTGTGTCTTCTTAGAACGGCAGAAGACAACAAGCTGAATAGAGGGCCTTCAAAAGAAGATCTCATGTACTAATCCTGGGACCTGTGTATCCCCAAGTAGCAAAAGGGTTGTCAGAGATGTAATAAAGGCTCTTTCAATGCGGTCATCCTAGATTTAGGGTGGGACTCATATTCAGGGCAGGCAGCCTTGCAGGCCTTGAACTTTTCATCCTCCTGCCTCAGTTTCCCAAGTGCTGGGGTTATGGATATGTGACCCTCATTCATGGTGTGTAGTTGAACAGTCTTGATGAACTGCTGATTTGGAACTCAGAGTGGGGAAGTAGGAATCTAGAGGTTACGATGCAATATTGCAGTAGGATGGACAGACGTGCCTCTGTTTCCAGGCAGTGGGAAGAGTTGGCTGACTAGTACAGAAAGCTATGTTGAGAGATAATATGTGATGCTGCAAATGTACATATGATATTTAGAAGAAATCATTACTGGTTTTTACTGATTTGTGATTTTTTTTCAATTGGCTTCAAACAATATTTAAATTGATGCTGCTGCATGTGGGCAGTTTTCTACAGACTAAAGGCTTTCTTTCCGGATGTTGTCACTTGTCGTTTCTTTAGAGATTGGAAATGCTTATGCGGTCTTAAGCAATCCAGAGAAACGAAAACAGTATGACCTCACCGGCAGTGAAGAGCAAGCCTGTAACGCGCAGAACAACGGCAGGTTCAATTTCCATCGCGGCTGTGAAGCCGACATAACTCCGGAAGACCTGTTCAATATCTTCTTTGGTGGTGGATTTCCTTCAGGTACTCATTAGCTTTATTTTCTCAGCTAGACTTCATAAAGATCTCCAACATTCTCATTTGGGCTGTTTTGTTTTGAGACAGAGTTTTCACTCGAGCATGGAACTCATGTGTAACCGAGGCTAATCTCTAACTTACCTCAACTCTCCTGCCTCAGTCTCGCAAGTGATATGGTAACAGGCTTGAGCATGAAGGATCTCCCTGGCTTTCTATCAAAGGAGGGAAAATGTTAGGGGCTATCAGTGTTACTAAGCCTGCCACTTTCCTAGATAGTACTTTAATTAAAAAGGAGTTAATGAGTACACATACCTTGTTTTATTAAAAACTGAAGAAAGGGAATAGACAGGAAATCCTAAAGCCGTGTATCATAATTGTTACAATTAGAGGAAGAATCTGGCACCTGGTAGAGTGATTTATATTAGTTCCCAGGAGCCTCAAATGACATTATAGCCTATTAATGCCAACGTAGGTCCATGTCTTCATCCGTATCTCCATTGGAATAGTAGACAGTCCGACTGACACATAAACCTTTCGGGTATCTTTTTATTGTGTCATAGTAGGAATAACCACTTGAGCAAGGCTGTCAGAGAGAGTAGTTTTCTACTAAATAAGTAGACTTTACAGCTTTAGCATAAATAACATAAACTCTTATTTTTACTTACTGTGCATTGTTTATGTGGAAATGAATTTAAGAATGGCTTCTTTGAGCTCTAACTTGTTCTTGGCATTGACTTAAGGTGCTCATTCAAAATGAGAATTTGACCTGATGGCTCTTTTAACATCATTGGGAAAGAGTTGTCATTGATAGGATATTTTGCAAAGCATCCTTGAGTTGTAAAAATACAAAAGAATGATCAAAACTGTAACCTGTGTTTTAACAAATTGAGACATATTACCTCTAAGAAAAGTTACTAAACTAGCAATTTTGACTGAAACTATGTTAGAAACTGTCAGAAATCTTTGAAGCAATACTTTTTTTTAATAGTTAATGATTAGTTCTCAGTTAGTTACAATGTGGTGTATTTTGTCAATAATCGACATTTCTGATTCTTCACCCCATTTAAAAAGAGCTTAAATGTCCATCTGTGATCCATTTTGATACATTAGCACTTTTAAAACATTAATTATAATGTTGTCTTTGGATTTCTAGATGGGTTTGATACAGTAATTAGAATTTTCAGAATAAAGACCAAAGGTTTGTAGAAACAATCACCTGCAATGATGGTCCTTCGAGTGTATAGCATTGTTGAAGAACTCTTTCCTGAATTTTCACAAAGGAATTTAGAAACTTGGGTCTGGTAGCCCATGACTATTTTGAAAGGTGGAGGCAAGAAGATCACACAGTACACATTCATTGTTCAAAACAAACATCCGTTATTTTAGTAACTTCCAAGAAGGGTAGGCATGGTGGCGTGTGCTTTGAATCACAAGGAAAGCAGATAAACAATGAAAGCCCTTTTTTTTGTTCACAGTTGCTTCCTAACTTCACCTTGTGTTTAATTCCCCAGGCAGTGTGCATTCATTTTCAGATGGCCGGGCTACGTACAGCCATCACCGTGAGCACCAACACAGTGGGCACGAGAGAGGAGAAGAGAGAGCAGATGTACGTTTGCAATGTGATCACAGATCTCAAAATGACAAACTCCAGTGCAGGGAAGCAATTACAATTGACTAAAAATAGGGCAAGTTCTTTTAGGAAAAAAATGACTTTTTCTCATAGCAAGTATTCAAAAGAGACTCAGAAATCCTGTGAGAATAACGTAGGCGCAGGAGTGGAGGTCAAGGTGGGGTGACGGCAGCATAGCCGCCCTTCCAGTTTGCTATTGCATAATTCTGACAAAGGTAGATCTGTATTTTGCATGTTCTGATGGTGGCTTCTTTTTATTGATCCTAAAAGATTTAGAAACGATGCTGAAAAACTTCAGTTAGAAGTCTGTTTGCCTTTGCTTAATTCTAAGGCGGGTATTTGTGCCTTAGATTGCTTGTGTTGATTAAGCTCCTTGTGTAGAAAGTTGAATGGAAAGGACACTAGACTAGACATGGGGGAACTGAAGCCGGCTCCACCATGTGTCCAGTCCCGTCACACACCCAGTCGTCTCTCTGTGTATGACAGGAGGGGGGCTTCCCTATCTCTAAAACTGGGTCAGATGGTATCATCTTTTTCAAGCTCTGAGGAGTTTGTACTTTAGGGATCATAGCAGGAGGCTGGGTTTATCGAGCAGGTTTGGAAGCTCTGCCCTCGATGGCCACGGGTATCCTTGGTACCTATCAGGGTGTGTGGTGACTGCTAGACTGTGACAGTCTGACACAGCCTGCTGCTGTCTGGTCTCTTTGCAGGGAGGCTTTTCTGTGTTCATTCAGCTCATGCCCATCATTGTGCTCATCCTAGTGTCCTTGTTAAGCCAGCTGATGGTCTCCAATCCTCCGTATTCCTTATACCCCAGATCGTAAGTAGCGAAGGGAAATTTTACAGTTTCATTTTTACTGATTTCTTTTTTTTTTTTCCCTTGAAGTATTCTTCAATGCTTTTAAGTGTCTACTCTTTTCCAGGAAAATCTCTAATTTAAAATAGTTAATATAAGTGATACATTTCCATCATTCTTGGTGGTGTCCCATTGTGGGTAAGGACAGAAGTGCCATGTTTGAATTAGAATTTAATGTCGTAGTTAATACACTGACATGGAAGACCAGAAGGAAGAGGAAAAACAATTGGTCTTATACAAGTGTCATTAAGTGGGAAACAATTTAAGCGAACAGGAGATAAAGGGAGCTTAACTAAAAAAAAAAAAAAAATCTGTGCTCTGTAAAAAGTTTGGTTTCTGAGAAACCAAATACTAATACTAATACTGATACTAATACTGAGTAACTAATACTGATATTAACTAATACTGTTGTTAACTTTAAATTACTTTTATTCTTGCTCCTTGATGTGTGCAGTAGGATATAGTCATATTTAAAAGAATAATCATCCATCTCTTTTGCAGTGGATCAGGACAAACTATTAAAATGCAGACAGAAAACTTGGGTGTTGTTTACTACGTCAGTAAGGACTTTAAAAGCGAATATAAAGGAACACTATTACAAAAGGTAGAAAAGAGCGTGGAAGAGGATTATGTGACTAATATTCGAAATAACTGCTGGAAAGAAAGACAACAGAGTAAGTCCATCGTATGCTTTTACTATCTTAGAAAATCTTTAGAGTCTTTGGAATTATTATTGTGGATTTCCTTACGTAAGGAGTGCTCCGAAATGACTTAGTTTATAACTGGGATTCAGGACCTGAATGAGTGCAGTCTCCCACCCCCATGTCGGAGGCTGCTCTCATCCATATTTTCAATCAGCTGTTAATCAAAACCATGCAGAAAAAGACTGTGCGTCTGTCCTGACTGTGTGCTGATGCTTTTGTTGTCACTGCTTTCTGGTCCTTCCACTATGACAACGAGCTGCAAGACACCATGTCAGGCAACATTGTAAGCTGGAGGTAATGTGCACAGGTATAGGTTTTATGCAAGCACAGATGTCTGGATAAGAGACTTAAACATCCTTCTATCTTAGTGTCTGGAGATCCGGGGAGCAATCTAACATTAATCCTCTGTTGAGGACTAAGTGTAGTGATTTTTACACATGTGGCAAAATAGAGTCATTTGCGTAGTGTAAGAACTTACTAAGTGGTCCTTGTCTTACGGTGTTTAATAAACATTTTGTTGAGTAGTCTGCCTTACATGACGCTTCCTCCAGTCTCACATTACCCAGAAGTCCAAGTCACCTCTCTCTAAACTAGAGAGCATAAGGCTCAGTAAGGATTTGACATCGTGGCTTGGCCAGTCACATGCGAGGGTGTTGATGGACCCTGGCTGTGCAGATCTTGCAGCCCACTGGGCTCCTGAGAGCATGCGAGGGTGTTGATGGACCCCGCGCTGTGCAGATCTTGCAGCCCGCTGGGCTCCTGAGAGCAGCAATGACGCCATGCTGGTGGCTCTCACCCCGCAGCCCTCCGGCCTGTCCAACTCTTCCTTTGCCCGTGCTTCCTGAGCTTCGGAGGGATGATAGTGATATCCCGTGTAGGGCTGCACCTTCTGCAGTCAGCTGTGCCCGCTACTTTGACAGTCTGTAAGTCTGCAGTCACCATCGCCCATTGCAAAGAGAAGCTCTCTCTTCAAAGATGACAGCATGTTAATCATGGGTTGCAAACAAGTATTTAAAGGCAAGTTCATTGTGTCCATTTAGCAAAACAGCAGAGTAGTCTCTCCAGTCAGGCCTGTGGCCTTTGAACCACAGGCTTCTGTCCAGGTCTACAGTGCCGGATGCGGATTCTTTCCTGCCCAGTGGACCTCAACTCTGATCAGAACACAGTTATTTACCCCCGTAACAACTATAGTATTTCTTTTATGATGGGCACATACTATCTAAAAGATTAGTAGGCTGGTTCCCAGCATCCACAGCTGAATTAGGCTGTTTATAGTAATTCTCTGTCAGCCTGAATAGCTCCTTTCGGCACCAGAAAGCTATCTGGGAAGCGCGGGCTTCTAGGTCAGTTGGTGTGATTTTCCTGTGACCGAGCATGTCATACGTACAATCTTGTCATCTAGTTCTAGCAGGCAGAATTATGCGTACTTATTCAAGTCGTGCATGTCGAGGCATTTACACTTTTGTGTATGGGGTTCACATATATTCCAAACTTTTGCCTTGTGTGAAAGCACACACAATCCCGGCACTTGAGGCGCTGATGCAGAAGAACCACAAGTGTGAGGCCAGCTTGGATTAGTTAATCAAGTCCATTCTCAAGAAGAAGAAGAAGGTGGAGGGAGAGAGGGGGGAGGAAAGTGTTTTAATTTGTGTTCTTAACTGTTGCAATTATCACAAAACCACAACAAACACAGCCACTGGCAGCCATGACTCTCGGATGATAGCTTAGAAAAGCCCCAGAGGGTATTGGAGAGCAGTCCCTTAAGCCGCAGGGGGTAGGGGTAGGGCTCTGAGAGGGGTGGCAGGGCTCTAGCCTTATTTCCTTTTGATGTTGATTCTGTGTGCTAAGGTCAAAGTAAAGTTATATAAAGAGAAAGCCCAATGAATGTGGTGTAGTCCTAACACTCAGAGGCAGAGGCAGGAGGATCTCTGAGTCCAATGCTAGCCTGGTCTACATAGTGACCAGGACAGCCAGGACTATGTAGAGACCTTGTCCAAAGAAAAATTATTTTAAATAAAAGAAAAAGTCCAAGTGAGTTATTTTGTAGGAATAGTAACTTGATTCTTCCTTTCTTTCTTTTTTCAAATTCAGTTAAGAGAAATATATATGTATGTGTATATATATATATATATATATATATATATATATATGTGTGTGTGTGTGTGTGTGTGTGTGTGTGTGTGTATGCATATATACATATATATGAACCTCTCTAAAGTGCTATTTAAATTTAAGTGACTAAGGTGATATAAATAATTATTAACTAGCAACCATTTGACATACAGAAACAGATATGCAGTATGCAGCCAAAGTATATCGTGATGAGCGGCTGCGGAGGAAGGCGGATGCCCTGAGCATGGACAGCTGCAAGGAGCTGGAGCGGCTCACCAGTCTCTACAAGGGGGGATAGCCTGGGTCCCGCCTGCGCCTTTCTGTGTACTGTCTTTTCTGTAAATTTCATGTCGCCATGAAGCTGAAGAAGACTTGATTAAAGACTAAGCTGAGTAGTTGATTCCTGAAATCTTGGACTGTTAATGATCTGCTGGCTCATTTCAATAGTAAGAACTGAAAACTAAATATTTTAGTATGCTTCTGCAATTCCTTTAACTTTAAAATCTTCTATGATTCCTTACAAAGTCTGGAGAGGATCATCACACCTGTAGCAATCGCCAGTTTTGTGATTCTCCATTATTCCTTTACCATGTAAATATTTTTAGGGTGATTTTGTATACATATGAGCGCTTGCCTTTTATTTAAATTATTTTAGTGTTTAGCTCCATGAGACACTTTGTTCAGGCTGACAGAATGGACACAGCCACATTTCCCATTAGGTGTTTGCGTGTGTGGAGTTTAAACAATGAAATTTTTTCAAAAAGAAAAAGCAAAACTTTATGTAAAATCTTATATCAGTGTAGAAGGAATTGACATTTTTAATATTGTTCTTATATTCCAGAATATGTAATGACATAAATGAACTGGTGTTTACTCTCAGTATGCTCTTTAGTTTTATGAATTGCTAAGCCATACATAGGAATGAAATGCTATAAGATAGATTTTAAAGAAAATATGATGATAAATATTATGCTAAGTGAGTTTTCAGTGGTAAGTTGCAATTATGCCATTCACAATTCCAGTAATTAAAAGTTAGCCCCAAATGTTCATTTATATGTCTTTCAAGGCGACTGAAGCTTATGAAACAAAAGATGAGCTTTCTTCCAATGGAAATTCAGTTTCATGGAGATAACTGAAGGAGGGCCCCAAAGCAAATGGATTCTTCTACAAATAAGTAATAAGAACAAAATGACCACTAACCCCCAGCTTTGTGCCTTTCCGACTGTAGCTGGCTTACTTGACAGCATGGTGTGTTGGGCCACAGTAGCCCTGTGCAGAGATAGAGCAGCAGCTAACACAGTGACTGGCAGCAGGCCATCAGAGCATGCTGCGCTCCACCACCCAGGCCGCTCATCAGGTCTTTAGAATAAGCTCCTTGTAACGAAATCTGTACTGTAAAGTGGGAAAATACAGCTGGGACTTGAAGCTTTGCTGCTAATTAAGTTTGACGTGACTTCTGGTCTTGTGTGTTTAACGGTAGTATTGGCTTAAGGGTTTTTGCTTCATACATACAGTTAAAGAATTACAAACATGTTTTTGGTATTTTTTTCTTATCTCCTGCCCCCAATCCCTTGCTTAATACCTGATTATAATAGTGGGTTGAATTACACACATTGTCCTTGGAGTCTGGAGAACCCAACCATCCTTCTAGAAACATGACCTTTAGATCTAGGAGTGAGTGCTACAAGGAACGTAAAGGTTCATTTCAAGTTCTCACATAATGCATCACGAGAAACTATTAAAATGCTACATATCTACTCATCTTTAGTAAAAACCTTTCCCTCGCAATTTCCATATTTCCGATACTCTCTAAAGTAGAGTCTTGAGAGGAATGAGGTCAAAGGGCCATGTCCCACCGCAGCCCTCTCTGCTGTGTCTGTCAGTTTTGGCTGCCTCTTGCACAGGTTCTGCTGCGCTCTCACAGAGGCGGAGGGCTCAACGGAGGAATCACTGCTCTTTGCTTAGAATAAACCTGCAGCTGAGTTTTACATTAGCGTCACACACACAGGTCCAGGGTACTCCCAACCTCGTTCCCAGAGCCTTCCGATCTGTCGTGCTTTCTTCAGCAAACTCCCTGTCTAACCATTAGCCTGAATTAGTGCTCTTTAGTTCATGTGAATGCTTTTTCCAAGGCTGCATGCCTCTGAACACAGGTCTTTGTGGTTTTCAAGTCTGTCATTAGAATCTCCCTCCTCAACTGTCATTTCACTGTCCACTTTGCAGATTTCTGAATTCCATCGAGCCATTATTATTCTTTTAATTTCTTTGCATCTTTGTCACCTGCTGATCATGTTCCCTGGTACAAGAGGATGAGGCTTGGAGCCTCTCCTAATATCCTCTGGTCCTCCAGGAGACGGAGAAGTTGCTTCTATGGTGGCTTTAGTGTATCCTCATGGTATCTTTATTGTTTTAATTTTGAGTCAGGGTCTCACTATGCAGCTCTGGCTGGCTCAAACTCTCAATGGAGACCTGGCTGGCCTGGATCTCACAGAGACTAGCCTGCCCTCCACCCCACCCCTACCCCCACCCCCAACCATGCTGGGTTTAATGGCATGTGCTCCTATACCTGGTAATAATATTTTCATTCAAAGGAACACATAATTTTCTATTTGCCACTCAGATCATGGATCTCATGTTTAACATATCCATTGAAATTTCCATTTCAAATTCTCTAGTTTTTAAGGCTCTAGGGCAACTAAATTCCAAAGTTTCTTGTTCACCTAAGTCCTTTGCTCTTCTTTGAAGAGCTTCTTAAGTCTAGTGCACTTCTTTTAGGTCTGTAGGTGTAAAGAATGACACTTTGTACACAGTTGATGCTGCTTCAGCTTTCCGTAGTTCCCTCTTCATCAGCAGCCAGATTTGCTGGCATCCTTTCAGTTGGCTTGGCTTTTCCTCTTGCTCTTTGAGCATTGCCTTTAACACAGATCATGCACCCTCAAGCTTTTGAGATTCAGTTGCTCGGCCATTCCTGCAATTCTTGGAATTGTTTGAAGTGGTTTTATTTTATTTATCCTTATGTTTGTAGTGCATGTATGAGTATGTGTGTGTGTGTGTGTGCATATGCCAAGAAGCACATGTAGAAGTCAGAGAACACCTGGCAGGGGTTAGTTCTATTGCTATACCTTGTTCAGTTCTGTGGATTGAACTCAGGGTGTCAGACTTATGCAGGAAGTATTTTACCACTGAGCCATCTCACCACCCCGTAGATTGTTGTGTAGCTTTTAACTTCAGACAGACTTCACCTCTTCACTATAGAGATATGGCTCTTTCTTCCTGGTAACTATGTGTAATTTTTTTCATTTTCCTCTCTTCTATTTTTCAACGTGTTTTATTAGCACACATTAATTATATAGGACAGTGGTTTCATTATGACATTTTCATGCACACATATAATACATTTCGTCACCTTCACCCCTGTGACACTTTCCTCTTCCCCTCCTACTTCGCTCATTTGCTTCTTCTTCCCAGCTCGTCCCTCTTCACTTTTCAAGTCTTGTTGTTGATTGATGATGATGATGATGATGATGATGATGATGTTGTTGTTGCTGCTGCTGTTGGTGGTGTTGTTTTTGATAATGATGATGATGATGTTGTTGATGATGATGATGACCCAAAGACTTTTTATTATGGTTGTATGTAGGGGCATAGGTCAGGGTTACTTACAGGAACATAGACACCAGTGCCCGCAACCCTGAAGAAATGTGTCTCCTCTCATCAACCACTAACTGCCATAGATCGTTGGGGAGGGATGGAGGAGGGGGGCTCATGAGCCCCTCCCCCTCCGGGGCAGGATGTGGACAGGCCCAATCTCATAGAGACCTTGTGCAGAATCACAAAGTGTGATGACGATGGCGTAGCCAGGAAACAGTGTTCCACAAAGAGTTCACTCTTCTTACATTATCCGCCCCCTACTGTTCCATAATGTTCTTAGGTCCTTGAAGTGGATAAGGCCCACTTAGGCTGTACACTCAGTGGTCACATCTTCTCATCACTATGACCATTATAAGCTCAATGGTCACGTCTTCTCCTCACTATGACCATTATAAGCTCAATGGTCATGTCTTCTCCTCACTATGACCATTATAAGCTCAATGGTCACGTCTTCTCCTCACTATGACCATTATAAGCTGCACAGTTACTTCTGGCCACGAAAAAAAAATGAAGTTTCTTTGACAAAAGCTGGCTGTAGCATTCACCTATGGACCCAAAACATAACAGGCAGTTTGTTGTCTTTTTATTTTAATGGAAATTTGAAATTTTTAAGTTCTGTCTCCACTTCATTGTGGCCTGTGGTCCCCATGGATTACATTTGATAGTGTTGATGTCCACTGGCCCATTTCCCACTTTTACTCTTTTTCTTCAAGTAGTTCACTGTGTCTGTTTTTCATTCCTATTTGCCTTTCATTCATTGAATTAAACAATATAGAATCTTATTGAAATTTTTTGTGTCATTTTTGCAGAGGGGACATGTTAATCTCTGTGTTGTTCTGTCAGTACACATTGCAAAAGTGAGCACATGTCACAGAATTTTAAATATTTTCTTGAGCCTGTAGAATAAGTCACTTTAAAAATGTAGCATTCTAATTAACTTTGAGGGCTCATAGCTGTCAGAAAATTTATAGAAATTTTTGGTGTACTTTTCCAGTTTTAGTGAGATAGAGAGGATAGGTCAGGTTATCTGATATGAGAGAAGTTAACACAGCATGAAGTCACACGTGCTTTGTACAGTATTATGTTTGAGGTTCGTTGCTGTACCCCATCACATTTATACTACTTATCAGTTAGAATAAACAGATCTTGGGAGTGTCCGTGAGAGATGCTGGCTGAGTGCAGGATCTTAAACTACATAGAAAGCAGGTCAGTAAACACTAAATCCTTTATCCTGTCTTGTGGAAAAGACCAGTGGGTGTCTTTGTATTTAATTTTATGTGTCTTTAGATGACTTGAGCTGAAAGACTTTTGTACTTGCTGATTACTCTTATAATAAAAATCCCAATATCTTCCTGTCTTATTTTTAGTTACATGGAGTTTCTTGATCTCATTCGATCACTTTTATCTTCACCTAGTAGCTCTTTACCTTTGCATATTAATTTTCTAATTTTTTTTCTTTTGTAAGTTTGGAAACAGTAGGTATACTTTCTAGTAATTGACATTTTATCTCTTTATACATAAACACAACACATGTGTACATATACACACACACACATCCACACACACACACACACATC
>NW_022196898.1:85183417-85203403 GCF_008632895.1 Mastomys coucha
CCACACATACACACACACACACACACACACACACATCCGCACAGAGGAAAGGAAACAGCACATCTCCTTTCATTTCCCTTCTTCCTGAATGCACTGGCATTCGTTATCTGGTCATCTCTAAGTCACTTTCTTTAACCAGATAGGTTAATTGAATGCTGAGAAATCTCAGGTTTTCCATCTAACAAATGAAAGTAACATTTGAGACCTGCTTTCATTCCAGAATCACAAGCATAATCATGCTTATTTATGATTTTCAAATAATTGGTCAGAAAAATGAAGGTATTAAAGGCAGGTGTGTGTGTGTGTGTGTGTGTGTGTGTGTGTGTGTGTGTATACCAGGGCACTAAAGTACTGTTTTGTGTCAGGTCAGATCTTCACAAGAGCAGGAATGTGGAATGCAGCCCTTAAATGCACTTTTATGCTTAATTTTTCTTATTGTTAAACCTTTCACACTGATATGTAAAATAAAAAGGATATCTTTATCACTAATATTAAAAATACAGGTACTTAAAACATGCTATGGTTGTTACTGTATTTTCAGATATTTCGTTAAAAATAATATAAACGGCTCCCACTTTTTAAAGCAGGGAAATGTTTCTTGGTGGACCAGAGAGCCAAAGGGGCCATCATTTCAATTAGCCAAGTGTTATAACAAAAGACCACATGGTTAAAAGAGGAATGAATGTCTTTATTTAGGTTCTCCACAATGAAGCTTGATTTAGTTTTGGACATTTTGCTATCCATTCTTTTATTGAGTGAGGAAAACTGAGAGGAAACCCAGAACACTTTTTATTATTTGTATAGAAAAATGTAGGAAAATGAGCAGCCTGAATTTTAATCATGGAATAGTTAAAAACCCCTGTCTAGTAGCCATATCAGAATAGTTAAAAATCCTTAAAATTCTTTGTAAACCATTGAAAGTAACAGAATAGCCCAACAATAACCTCCACATTTCCTTTCTACAATCCAGTTTTCCATTGCACATAGAAGTCAGGCATGGTAGCTCAGACATGTAGTCCCAACACCTGGGAGAACAAGTGAGGCAGACACATTATGGCTTTGAGGCTAGCTTGGGTATCTTGGAAGACTCTGTCCCAAACACAATAAAAAATAAAAACAAAAATAGATAGAAGCAGGTTATTCAAGCAGTTTTTACAAACCTTTAATAGTCTGTAGGCATCACAGTTCTGAATCCAGGCTCCCCCTTTGTTTTCATTTCGATAAGACAGATTTTCCTATAAATGGAAACATTATTTTCCTCAAAGCAATTATTCAAAACATGCTCCTTATATTAAGGATTATGTAACATGTAACCACATTTTTGTAAAGGCCCTCTGTGTAACTTTTCCTATTGTGTGGTTCTTTTTCAAATTCATTTGATCTTCTGCTGGTGTAGGGGCCAATAGACTTATGACTATTCTGTGGATGTGTCCATGTATAAGTGTATATATATATATATAAATGTATATATTTTTTCCAGCTAATACCTCAGATGTGTGATTGTTTAATAAGTACCGTACTGTTTGCACAGAGCAGGGCTTCCGCTGGTGGGTTCTTATTTTAAAGATTGGCCTTTAGTCAGTAGAGTCTCATCAGTGTGAAATATCTTCAGTGGATCGCCATGTTTTAGTGCAGATTCCTATCACAAGGCCCATGTGTCTTGTAAAACTGTATTTCTCTGAGCCTGGTAATCAAGAAGTGGCCCTTGAAATGTCCTGGTTTAATAAGTCATTAAAACTTGGGGTGACTGGTTACTGAGCTGTCTAGTAACTGCGTAGAGGTGACAGACACCTGATGCAAGGGCTGGCAAGTGTTGCTGGCTTCTCTGTAAGGTTATGCTTAGCCTTTGAACAGTACTGTAACATGGGGAGGCACTTTCGAGTGACACTGTAGCACTTTCACCAGTACCTTCCAAATGAATTGTTTGTGACATGGGTGTCTACAGTAAGACAGAAATAATTGGTATCTGTAATTTATTTGCATTAAAAGGTACTTCCTTTTTGCTTTACTTCTGGTCTTTAGATTGCTATGTGAGACTTTCCATTTGAAGTTTTAGGGTTTTTGTTTGTTTGTTTGTTTGTTTGTTTTTAAGCTGCAGGTAATTTCCAAGGTGTGATATGGGTTTTCAGGTCTGGTGAGATGTTAATGGAAGACTTGTGTACGTAAAATGAAGTGCTGTTGGTAAAGGAGATCTCCCTAGTGCATTCAAGACCACATAATTAGGTTTAAAAATGAAGGGTCTGATTTGTAAAAATGTAATGCTATATCAGACTTACATAAGGTTTTGTGTGAGAACTCTTAAGCCGCTTTTGATTTTTAATGAATGTTCTAATGAATGATTTACAAATTTTTGTCTTTCAGTCTCTGTAATTTATCTCAACATAATGAATAAAAAGAAGGGAAGTTCTCACCATAAAAGGCTTGTCTTCATGATATTTTATCCTTCTTTTTTCTTTTTTTTTCCTTTTCTCTCCTCCTCCTTGTCCTTCTTCTTTTGAGACAGAGTCTTGTTATATAGATCTCACTATCCTGTAACTTATGTAGACCAGGCTAGCCTCCAACTCCCAGAGATCTGCCTGCCTCTGCCTCTCAGGTGCTGGGACTAAAGAAAGGCATGCACTACCATGCCCAGCATGTTATCCTCTTGATATGCTCATTCGTTCATTCATTCATTCAATAAATGTATGAATCCCTGATGTGTCACAGGTAATGAGCTAGGAGCTGGGAATTATTCACAGACTAAGACAAGTATAATGCTCTAAGTGTAAATTTAATTAAGAAATCATTTTTGTCCAGGAAATGAATGTTTTAATTTTGGTAAATGTGAAAGGATCACAAATTACCCATTCATCTATTAACATCTATTTATAGTTAACATTTATCTATTAATATCTATTAAGATTTATCTATTTGTCTATTAACACTTAATCTAGAGTACCTATACTATTCTGGAAAGGTCAGAGAAGATTTCACTGAGAAGCTAAACTAAAGCTAAAACCTAAAGGATGAAATAAGAGTGGGGCTGAGACACTAGAGAACAACTTCATGCGGTGTTCGACAACAGATGTCATCACCAACACGCCGACTCACACAGCTGAGCGGGCCTGCACGAGATCAAGTCAGCCAACATTCATGCATGCAGTGGGGAATGTCCATGAGCCTGCCTATAAGGAAGGGCCCTGGAAACCTGGTGGCTTCTGAGAGAGGGAGTATCAGTGTTCTTTAGGCTGACCATGCTCCATTGCATAGTTCCACAGGCCCAGGGGTAGATGATCAGCACAAACTGGTCTTGATAGGTTATTGGGGAAAAAAGAGACACAGTTTGGAGGGTACAGACATGGGGGTGAACCTGGGAGGAGTTAGAGCAGAAGAGTCAGGGGTAAATATGATCAAAACATTGTATGAAAGTCTCAAAGAGTAAAAGTATTAAAACTTTCGGGAAATGAAAAGAAACTTGTGTCAGGGTTATACAGAGAAACCCTGTCTTGAAAAAAATAAATAAATAAAGCCGGACAGTGGTGGCCCATGCCTTTAATCCCAGCACTTGGGAGGCAGAGGCAGGCAGATTTCTGAGCTCAAGGCCAGCCTGGTCTACAGAGTGAGTTCCAGGACAGCCAGGGCTATACAGAGGAACCCTGTCTCGAAAAACAAAAACAAGAAAAGAAAGAAAAGAAACTTGTGTGATTATTTAGTAGAAGGATTCCAAAGTCGGTACTCCCATAGAGCTTACAGTTTGTTTGTTTTTTTTAACGGTACACTACTGTTAACACACGAAGTAAGAGCTAATCTGCAGCAAAAGCCATCCGCTTCAATTCCCCTACTCTACCTCCCAGCTCAGGCAGCCACTGGGGAGTATTTAGATCCCAGGTGATTTTCGTTTGTCCCGTGGTTTCTACAGGAGTCTCCTAAGCTGATTACAGTGCAGCCCTCTACCACAAAGAATTATCAAAGCGTCAGTAGTGAGAAACACTGGGCCAAAGCAAGTGGAGAAGCCTCCCTTTTGCTAAGCTTTCTTGCTTTGCCCTTACCGTAGGTTTTCTTGAATGTACAAACATCGACAAAAGATATAGGCAATTAAAAAAAAGAAAAAATACAACAAATGCAGGTCCAAAAGCCAAAACAGGCAGCCCAGTGCATGCATGTTCAAAACAGACTTAACAAACGAGCCCATAGGCCCATGGCTCCTGCACTTCTAGGTAAAAACTCAAGAAAACACGTAGCGTAGCATCCTTAGGAAACTGGCTTGTAAACTGGGTCATCTAAGGACCCGGGACTTCTAATAAGTAGGCTGTGGACACACACACACACACACACACACACACACACACACACACACACACACACACACACACACACACACAAGATTTACATAATGGCTCTGGGAAAGGTGTACGTGTACTCTGCCCAGGACCTTCTTCCGTAGTAGGTGTGTTGGGTGGAAATTAAAGCGCAAGGACCTTAGGTGCAAGCCCAGCAGCTCATGGCGCAGCGCGCAGGCGCAGAAAACCCCGGCCCGGGTGAGGGGGCGGAGCGGCCGCGCGCGCAGTTTCCGGCCGGTCTCCCCGGAAGTTCCGAATCACCGGTTCTGGAGGGTGCAGCAAGTGCTTCCTGGATCGCGGCGGAGGTCACGAGTAATATGACAGCGACTTGACAGGCGACTTCAGAGAGGCGACTGAACTGCGGGAACACCCGGGCAGGTCTTCCCAGGCTGGAGCGCGCGTGCGTCTGCAGAGGTCGCTCCCTCTCTCAGCTCGGGGACCGGGTGGGTGGGGAGACGTGGGCCGTCCGGGCTGGCCACCCGGCGGGGTCTCGGGGACCTCCCCACTCCCTTGACGGAGATCCAGAACCCTCGCTTGGCCCTGGCGAGGGTGGATCTCGTGATGCTGCCTGGGTCTGGGGAGGGCGACTAAGCCCCCGGGTGCGGGGGAGTCACGGAAGTTTTCCTTCCAGGAGTGGAGTGATTCTGCGAGAGAAAGGGGTTCATCATGGCGGATGTGAGTTGACACCCCTTCCCGAGAAAAAAGGGGATGTGGGAGGTTTGCACGAGGCTTCTGAGAGGAGAGAGGTAGACATTTGTTTCGTCCTCAGCCTCGCCTCTCTCCCTGGATCTGTAGTAGGGACTTGATGAGTTTCTATGAGGACCGGTTGTGGTGGGCCACTGAGGTGCTGTAGCCTGAGAGAACTGTATTCTTCCCACTTCCAAATCCTAGTGGAGCATACAAGAACTCTGCGTGGGTTCATTGGAAATCCCAAAGGATGACTAGCCGCCCTTCCAGTCAGTACCTGCTCAGAATCCTTTCCCACTAAATAAGTGCTCTTGGTTGTCGCATTAGGAATCTAAAAGGATTTCTAACTGGTGCCCCATTAGCAACTTGTATTCCGTTTCTGTGTGTCTGTTTAAGACGAGAGCAAAAGTTCGTGGTGGTAACATGGAAAAGGATACTCATTCAGGTCAGGAGATAGAGGTTCAAAACAGCACACATTTAAAGTGGCGGTCATAATTATGTGACTTGGCCGTGAGTGTTCCTAGATGAGTATATAATGAGACAAGGTAGCCTTCTGTTCTCTTAGTCCTAACCGCATTCCCTGTTAATTCTTCACATTGTCATTATCTTTGTCAAGAAACTGAATATTAGAGTAGTTTATCTGAATTAGGATCATTAAAAACAATCGTGGTCAATCTGTATGGACCTGGGAAGAGATTTATAGACTATTTCCAAGTGAATACGGTAGCATCAGGGTGTAAATTATTATGAAGCACACGATCTCATTTTACAGCAAATATATCTGTGTGTTTTCCAAATTCCAAGTACACTGACATGTCCACCTTCCTCACCTTTGATAGCACTCTAATGTTGTAGGGCCTGTGACAATCCCTGTACACACGTAATGAAACATAGAATGAAACTGAGGCCTAGAAAAAGGTTAATTAACTTCTCCCAAGTTGCACAAGTCAAAGATGAACTGCCAGTTACAAATGGTGATTTCATGTTCCTTAGGGCTGTGGACAGGGTACGATGTAATGTGGTCTTTAAAAAACTATTCTCTTTCAGGATCTAAAGCGATTCCTATACAAAAAGTTGCCAAGGTAAGAAATTACTGATTTGATGTTGAATAAGTTCTGCATAACATGTTAGTCTTACAAAGTATTTTGTTTCTCCTTTTAAAATTAGTATTTTATAAATGTCATGGTAATTATTGAAACTCACTTTTAGTTTAATTAAAAAAAGATGTCTTTGTTAACAAGCACGTCTTTTGTCTACATTCATATCCTTCTACAAATAACTCAGATTTTGTAATCATTAGGGATGAGACAGGAGTGAGGGGAGAATGACAGAATCTTGTGATTTCACATTCCAGAACAAAGCAATCAGATTGAATTGAATGACCTTGGAGGTCATCTAGCAGACTATTCCATGAAACCCTTTTTCTTTTCTTCTTAGTCTAAAGTTATAAGTGGTTATGTGTGGATATCAATTTATCTCTGTAGGTTGAAAAAAATTAACATTCATTTAGACTTGCTTGAATTGTTGGATGTATGGCTTATGTTTTTACTCTGATTATACATCAGTGGAAATTAATAACTGTGTTCTGGTTGTGATTTATATGGTGCATATAGAAAACACCATTGGCATGTTAAGTGAGATAATGATTATTATCCATTTAATGTTAATGAAATCTTTAGTTAATTTTAATTAAATTAATTAAATAAAATTAATTTTAATTCTCTTCCTCTTAATAAAATGGCAAATTATAGAGACCAGCTGCTGGTTCTTTTTTCACACAAATGGCCAACATGACAGGCAGTGACAGCTTTGCATACTAACTAATGAGTGGCAGTGGAAACAGGATACAGGCTAAAACCATGCAGGAGAGTGTTAGTAACTAGTGAGGGAAATGATACTTGTTTTCTGACCTTATAACTTTCCAGAGCATTAATATTTTTCTCATTAGTGACTACAGATGTTTTGGGAACTGCACACCGTCCTCATATGCTCTCTGTAGCTATGATAAAACTCTGACCAAAAGCAACATGAGGAGAAAGAGTTTATTTCATCTTACAGATTACAGTTCATCATGAAAGGGCAGGGCAGGAGCTGAAGCAGAAGCCGTGGAGGAATGATGCTTACTGGCTTGTCCTGCATGGCCTGCTCAATGTGGTTTTTATACAACCCAAGGTGGTACTACCACTACATCAATCATTAATCAAGAAAATGCCCTGCAGACTTACCTGTAGGCCAGTCTGATGAGGAGGCATGCCCTGAATTGAGGTTCCCACTTCCCAGATGACCCCACTTTGTATCTTCAACCTGACAAAAAACTAACCGGCACACAAACAAATAGGATAACTAGGGTAACTAGCATTTGCTTAGGAAACCAAAACATTCAAAACATTGTGAAAGTGAGCTGGGCATAGTGGATAGGCCTGTAATTCCAACACATTTGGAAAGTGACAGAAGTTCAGAACTAGCCTGGGCTACGTGAGATTATGTCTCAAAAGAACAACAACAGGACCGTTAGATGGCTCAGTGGGTAAAGGCACTCGCTGTTAGGCCCGATGTGATTGGTTGGTTTGGCATGCATGATTGAAGTGAAGAACCACCCCCACACATTGTCCTCTGACCACAGTACACACACATACAATAAGTAAGAATATTTGAAATGGCAGCTGACAAGCAAAAGAAACATTGAGTGACTTGTTGAGTCACCAAAAGGGCTCTGTTTCTGTCATGTGCCTTCAGATAAGGAGCGGGCATCTGTGTTCTTTGCAGATTCATGGGCTTCATCCTTTGATCAGCTTTCCATGCCCATCCTGTGTCCTTCCTGTGCTGTGAAGTCCTTGAGACTTCCTTTGATGTGGGTGTTTTCATCCATCCAGAGTTTCCGACTGCTTTCCTTATTCAAGTCCATAAACTCCCTTCCACCGAGTACCCGAGGCTTTCCGTCTGAGCTTTAACATTGACCATAAACTGTTGAAAGTAAATGTTTGTTTACTTTTGAATTTTGATAACTTACCTTCAAGCAAACAGAAAGCTCCATAAGTTAGGGCCATATGCAGATTAATAATATTGTGGGAGCTAATACTAGAGCCATATGCAGATTAATAATATTGTGGAGAGCTAATACTAGAGCCATATGCAGATTAATAATATTGTGGAGGTACAATGGGAACGTAGCTCAGTGAGAGAGTATTTCATACTTGGAAGGCCCTAGGTTCAATCTGCAGCACTTCCAAAGGGACAGAGGAATGTTAGTGCTAGCACATCAGCAGGGAAGGGATTACACCACCCTTTTCATAAGGACTGAGACCGCCTTGGTTCATATTTGCAAATCATTTCTTGAAAACAGGCTTATTCCACCCTAAGAACAAAAACAAACAATAGTGCTGTGACCTCTGATTTGTTGCTGGGTATGTGAGTTTGCAGGGTATATGCATTCTTGCCATTTTTGCTTTGTTGTTGTTGTTGTTATTGTTGTGTTTTGCCATTGTGTTTATGTGTGGGGGTGTTTTGTATGCATGTATGTCTGTGCACCATGCCATGGCTGGTGTCTGTGGAGGTCAGAAGAGGGCTTCCTAGAACTGAAGTTACAGATGGCTATAAGCTGACATGCAAATGCTGGGAACTGAACCTGGTTCTTTGGAAGAACATCCAGTCCTCTTCAACCACTGAGGCATTTCTGTAGCATCATGAATTCTTGGTTTTAACTACTTTATTTCTGTACTTCTCAACAAAGTCAGGTAGTTTCAGGTATCAATAAAGTGTATTTTTTTCCTCCATTAAATATTGTTCTTGGGTTTGTATTTTAAAATCTAGTTGACCCTCTCCCTTAAAAATCTCAGATTTTTCATGTTTTACAATAGCCAATATTTTGTAGTTTTATGAAAAACAGTTTGTTCTGTGCCCTGTGGAGAGTAGACGGGCTATGTTGGAGTCCAGGGCTTTGTGCATGCCAGCAAACGCTCAGCTACAGCGTCAGCCCCAGCATGATGGCTTTCATACTAATGTAACACAGTAGATTAAAAATAGTTGTTTTTAGTAAATGTTAGATTTTTGCTGATTAATAAAATTTATTATAAATGTCTCTTATAGCCCAGCAATTCTTATTAGTAAAATCTATTCAAACCACTCTTTGTTGTGTGTGGAATTGAAAACAACTTCTATATTTGTGACCTGATTTCTAAAAAGGAGTGCTTTAAGACTGCTCTGCATTCTTAGGCTTGTGCCTCTGTGGATTTGTAACCCATTAAAAAGAACATTCTACTTTTTACCTCCTTTGGTGTATTAGCTACTATTTAAATTAATTACTGTGGAAGTTAAAACATACCTGTGCTATATAGATTTTTCTAACTTTTTTTTATAATATATTGAGCACCTGTCTCTTAATTTGATTCTTTCTGAGTAGACAATATACTTATAAAATTCAAGGTTACAAAGCTTCCTATGCCTGTCCTGCAGTCATGGAGCTCCACTGCTAGAAGCATCTGGTGTCAGAAGTATTTATGTACTGGCAACCACAGATAGGACTGCACATCACACACACAAGGCTTACTTACACATTTTGTTATATAGTTTGTTGCTTAAGGTACATTTTTCAAAGCTGAAGTTTATTTTTCACTTAGTATGACTTTTAAGAGGCTCAGTAGTTAAGGGCACTTGCTGCTCTGTGAAAAACACAGATGGGTTCATGTCCTAGCACCCTTGCTGGGTAATTCACAACCACCTCTAACTCCAGTGTCAGGGAAATGGATGCTCTCTGCTGGCCTTGGAAGGTATATCATGCATGTACATACATAAGTAGGCACACAGATGGAGTTTGTTTGTTTTAAATTCATGAGAATGTACATATTGGTGGGTAAGGACTTAGGGTGCAAGTATAAGGACCTGAGTTTGGGTCCTCGGAGCTCAAATGAAGTCAGTGCTCCTCTAGTGAAATAAGCTGTAGGGGCAGGAGAGTCCCTGGAAGCCCATGGCCAGCTAGTCTAAGAGACCGAGGCTGTCCTCTTACCTCCACATGCAACTGGGTCATGGTCTCTCTCTCTGTCCACACACAAATTCACATATGTATATACATGCATGCATGTCCTCTTTCACACACACATACTCTGAAATCAGATCTGTTCAGTGCATAAGGAACATCCCCTTTTCAGTTACTTGATGCCCTAATGTTCCGCTGAGCTGCCACTTCCCCAGGGAAGTCTTCTCCTACAGATCCTCTAATGGCACCTCCCGTAGCAGTAACTTTACCTTAGTGGACGGTGATTTGCTTGGAAGCCACTCAGCTTAGATTCTAAGCTTGTAGAGTCAATATCACAATATCAGGAAATACTAAGTGCCTTAAAAATCTAAAAACCCAGTATCAGAAATCAGAACGAGTGAGGAAAAGAAAACAGACAAAGATTCTTTTGTTCTTATCATTGTCACAGCTGAACCCTTTTCTGCTTCTATAAACCATGGAATGATAAAACATAAACTTTACTCTTCGATAATAAACATGCATGTTGTAAACATCCTCAACATTTCAGTAGTACACATTCATTGACTTTCTAGAGAAGTTTTCATAAACGCACCTTGGAACATAGTTTAACAAATAGGTACACATGCATACACACACATATACACGTGCGCGAGCATGCATACATATATTTTTCAGAACGTGCATGAAACAGGTCAGAGGACTTAGCTTGGTAGAACCCTTGCTAGAATGTGCAACGCCCTGAGTTCTGTCTGTAGTGCTGGAGGAGGGAAAAAAAAGAGAGATGTATATATGCTTGAGAATTGCCACCATGGGTCTGAGATACATATTTGTAGAAATCAAAGTGACTTTGTAATACTGAACTTTGTTTTCTTGTAGCGTTGAAGGCCTCCATGCAATCGTTGTGTCAGATAGAGACGGGGTGCCGGTTATTAAAGGTAAAGATGCCTACTTCATGCATATGGCACATTTGCTTTTGACAAAAAAATGTTTTATATTTAAATAATTAAAAATAGAGCTCTTATTTCAACAAACTCTACTGGTTGTTTGAGGAAGTGCGTGCTTTGTCTGTTGAGGACTTAGTATGCGGCCTGTGGTGAAGTGCATGTCAGCGGGACCATGTAACATCTCGGATCTCTGCGTGCATCTGCCTTAGTCCTGGTTATCCCCTGAGGATGCTTATGGCATAGTACAAACATAATACAAGCCTTTAGTGTTGAGAGTGTGTGTGCAAGGCAGGCAGGCAGCCAACCCCTACGCGCGGCACTAGCCCAGGCTCATGGGCTTTAATCTTGCAGGGTTTTGCTTCCTTAGTGGAAATATATTTTTTTAAAACTTTAATGTCATCATTAGTCTAGTTGATCAGAATCTAAGAAGTTTTTTTAAAAATACATCTGTATAAAGTCTTGAGAACTCTGTGCGTGCATACAGTATGTTTTGATCATATTCAGAACCACTCCAAACATGGCTTTGGTTGTCCTCAGCTTTCTTGGTGCACATTGCTGTAACTGAGGTAGTGTGATTCAGGTTGTTTACTGTTTGTATCTTCTGATGTGATCAAAGTGGACTTGGCTGGTTTCTTTTTTTTTTTAAGATTTAGTTTTATTATTATACATAAGTACACCGTAGCTGACTTCAGACATACCAGAAGAGGGCGTCAGATCTCATTACAGGTGGTTGCGAGCTACCTTGTGGTTGCTGGGATTTGAACTCAGGACCTTTGGAAGAGATGTCAGTGCTCTTACCCACTGAGCCATCTTGCCAGCCCGGCTCGTTTCACTTACCAAGATTAAAGATGAAATAGTATCTTACACATTTTGTTTACAATTTCTTTTCCACATCAGGACAAACATATCAGGTAATTTTAGACATTAGGGTTAAAGCTTGCTTTAGAGGTCACCTGGTTTATTCTTTCCGTTTTACCCATTAGCGTGGTCAAGTGGAGAGAGGACACTGCCTGTGTAGAGCAGGGCATTGAGTTGGTGACAAGACATGATAGAGTCCATTGCCTGTGTGCCACCCATCACACAGTGTGGGCAGCTGTGGGCAAGCCACCTTCCTCTTGTCACCCTAGAAAGAGGGCTCAGGTGACTCTCCAGCCCTAATGATCTTTCCCAGAATCTCTGCAAAGCACTGAAGCTCCATACTTAGCTGATGCAGCTATGCAAGTCTAGCCTTAATGAGTGAGAGGAGCATGAAGCTGGCAGCTAACCATTGGGCTGTAGATTTGTATGCGAGCAAAAGACTTTTTCCATTTGATTCTGCCTACAGTAGATCACCCTAGTATAGTATAGTGTAGTGTAGTATAGTATAGTGTAGTATGGTATAGTATAGTATAGTATAGTGTAGTATGGTATAGTATAGTATAGTGTGGTGATTTATTTATAGTCTGAGTTGACCAGCATATTCATTTTATTACATGTAAGTCAGTGTTTCTTCCCTGAATTATTTATGGTCACAGACTTCTGAGACCCAGTTAGGGTTTTCAACATGGTAAATGTACTGTTGTGCTAGGCTTTTACTGGGTTATGTTTTTTAAAACCTGCTGTTGAACTCTTCCCACCATACTCTACATAATGTTTATTTAATCACTCATCCCAGTGGCCAATGACAGCGCTCCAGAGCATGCCCTGAGGCCTGGCTTCTTATCCACTTTTGCCCTCGCCACAGACCAAGGCAGCAAACTTGGACTTTCAAAAAATAAAAGCATCATCTGCTACTATAATACCTACCAGGTCTGTATATTCAGTCTGCAGCTCCTGCGTGCTATGCTGATTTCACCTATCATTTTCACAGCTTTCGTATAAATTGTTTTTAGTGTAAGGCAAAATTTTAGTATGAGGGGGATAGAATTTTTAATATTTAGTCTAAATTAATCTTTTTTAAAAAGGGGGAATAATTATTATGGAAAGGTACTTAAAACTTTAAAAATAAAGAGCTTGTTATGCTATAAAGTATGTGTTAAGATCATTGCTAACTCCAGTAGATGGTGCCGTTAGCTTACATAGCTGCAGCTTTTCTACACAATTCCTCTGATGTGACAGATAAAGAACGCTTGCCTTGGCAGTCAGTGATCAGCTGTTTAAATGTATATACTTGCAGCATTGCTATTTAGATCTTTCTTTTTAGGTGGTTCAATTCAACCGTTTGCCTCTGGTGGTGAGTTTCATAGCCAGCAGTAATGCCAACACAGGTATGTTAAAAGGGTCACACGTGCCGACACTGTCATTCCTCATAGCACTATTCCTGTGCAGAATGACAGATTAGGACTGACAGAGCGAGAGACCTACATTGGTGCCTCAGCTCTGTCTCTGTTTTCTCTTGAACTCAGTTCCCAGTTCACACGTCTGCCTCCTTCTCAGGCCTTGTCCACCTCAAGGGTGGTTTCTAGATGCACTTGAAATGAGGCAAGGCATTGGCTTTTTGCCATAGAAACTAGTCAGCTCAGTGTTGCACTTTGTGTGCTATTTGTGGCTCACATTGTAACAGCCTAGGAAAAGGAAGGGTTACAGAACATAAACTGAGCAATCCATACAGGGTGCTGTATAAATGACTTCATTCTCTAGACCAATCAATTAAACTACAGTGCTGAGATTTCGAATACTTGGAGACAGGTTGAATGTGATTGAGAATTTAGAGATACTTTTGTAGTTTCTTTTCTGTCACTGTGGTGAAAAATAGCCACATGAGGAGAAAGGGTTTGTTGTAGCTCAGAGTTCATATGTCTAACATTCTAATCTTTTAACTCTCTTTTAGGGCTAATTGTCAGCCTAGAAAAGGAGCTGGCTCCACTGTTTGAAGAACTGATCAAAGTTGTGGAAGTGTCTTAATACAGCAGTGGTTTTGATGCACACCTCGGCCTCACTACAACAACCCTGGACCAGGCCAGCAACCTCAGACCACAGTAGTACTTGTATCTATGTATTCAAAGGGCCGCTTTTCCACGTTACACTAAAGAAGAGCCTATCGCTATAATTTATAGACAGATCAATTGTTATATTTATGTGTACAAAATCTTTTCTTACTTAGTGAGATCTGGGAACACCACAGAAATGGTTCATCCTATTGCAGCTCCCATGGAGTTAGTGCAGGTGCTGGAAAGTGAGTGGTGTCTGTCCAGAGCATCAGGGTCAGAATCGTACAGTGAGGCCCTTGAGCCAGCAAGCGCACCTGCTGAACTCTGCTCCAGTCTGTAAACCACAGACCCTTTTACTGAGAATAATGATGAGGTCATATTTTTCTTAAGATTATATTTTATTTCTTCGCATTGTGAGGAAGATGAAATGGCTTAGAATAATTAAGTACAATCACTAACTTTCCTCTTTGTCTGTGTTCTCAGTGTAGATGAGTGTTACTAATAGATTTGATTGTTCAGGGTGCTGCTCCTCAGTGAGAACGAAATCACTGCTTATGATTTCTCTTCTGCTCTTCTGTAACCGTGCTTCCACGATTGTGTTCTTTGTATGATTGAAATGCATGTTACTGAATTCTGTTTCCTTACCAGTGTGTATATAAAAATGACAGGATGGCCATTTTTTATACATGTGTATAAATAAAATAGTATTTTTAAAGGTACAGAATGAGCTCTGTGTAGGCCTCTTTTCTTGTGCTTTGAAAAGTTTAATGGACATAATTCTATCCTTCAGTCACATGAATAAGCCATGGATAGTTCATATAGGGATTGTTTTGGAGATTGTTGTGTCTAGTATAAACTGTCAGAACAACAACAACATCAATAAAAACAAAAACACCTCACCCCTGAGCCTGGCCCAACCTCCAGGAAAGAAGTGGTCTCTCTGCTTACTGCCTGAGGCTCAGGAGTGGATCAGCTGTTCAAGTCCCGCTCTCCTGGCAGTTTGTCTCTGGAATGGTTCAGTACCCATGCACTACTGCGTGCTGGTCTCCAGCCCTCCCGAGGCAGCTGTAGACACAGTGGCCGTGGAATGTCTGCTCTGGGGTGCCTTTCACATGGACAGTGCTCTGGGGTGCCTTTCGCATGGACAGTGCTGGTGCTGGCCTAGCTTCCTTCCGCAGGAGCTGGGTGGCTGAGCACCCTGCTGCTGCTTTTCCTCCTCCTCATTTTCCAGTACAATCTGAGAGGAATTGTGAGTAGAGAAAGTGAGTGTGTGGAGTGCCCTGAGAGAGACACAGAAGGCGCTGCGGAGCCACAAAGCGGGGCCACCTAAAGCAGGAGAAAGAAAAGCTGGAGAGAATGTGTCGTTGACTTTAGGGAGCTATAAACTGTTAGTGAACTATGAAATACACCCATTAAGATACAGAATTCTCATTGAGTTACCATTTAACAATGTCTAGGAAATTCTTGCTAGTGATGTGATCCATGAACCAGAAAGGTAACTATAGATAATATAAAGCTAGAAAACTTAAGATTACACCTCTTTAGTGTTGTGTGTGCATACACACTTGTACACATGTAGGTCTCAAAAGACAACTCAGGAGTTGGCTCTCTCTTGTGATGTATGTCTGAGGATTGAACTCTGGCCACACTCACACAATAACAATAGATACAAATTTTAAAATACTTTAACAAAACAAACTGAGATTCTTGAGGAGAAAGTTGTACCAGTTCTCAAGCAGAACAGTAGGGGTTATATATATGTGCCAAGGGACCAGCCGCAGCTTGGAGAAGGGTTCTGACAGAAGGGGTGTCTTAGTGAAAACAACGCTAAGTTAAATCGAGGGGCCAAGCTTTCCAGCTTGTCTTCTCTCTGTTCTCTCTACATTCTTTCACTCTGATCTGCTTTCTTTGGAGATCTGCAGTTCTGCCAGAGAATGTTCTCCAAGCACTCCTCTCTAGCTGGTCTAAACAATCCTGGATAGCTCATCTCCTGCAGATCATAAGCCCAGTCTTTTATTTTACATATTAATCCAGTCACATGCATCAGGTTTCCTTTTCATTATCCTATGAATCGGCATCCTGTAACCACAGCCCCTTAATTCTTAGAAAACAGCACAGTAAACATTTTCTAAAATTTTAACATTGCAAAAGAATCTGCCCGCCTCTGTTAAGCAGACACTTAGCTAGCTGGGTGGGGCCATGTCCTCAAGTCCTGGAATTACCATTTCTTTCTTTTTTCTTTCTTGAGACAGGGTTTCTCTGTGTAGCCCTGGCTGTCCTGGAACTCACTCTGTAGACCAGGCTGGCCTTGAATTTAGAAATCCACTTGCCTCTGCCTCCCAAGTGCTGGGATTAAAGGCGTGTGCCAATATTGCCCAGCGCATCTTTATTTTTTGCATCATTGAGAAATTATATATCTTCCAACCCATGTTTTTACAGTTCTCTTTCACAGCCTTAAGGCTGCCTTGAAGGTCTCAGCAGTTACCATTTTGCTGAGACATTAGCCACACCTTCACCTCCTGGACTCATGCTGTCTCTGATTATCATGGAGTCATTAATGTTCACAGGAAGGACATTCCTTAAAGGAGGAATGTAAAAAATGTACATTATTATACAAACAAGCCTTATGCCTATGGCAGCCAGCGAACTCTGGGCTGCTATGTGCTGGTCCTGTCCCAGGGGCTGGTGTCATTCTGTCCCCACCAAGGTCACACCAGACCCGACATGTATGTATGTGTATTCCATATAGGATTGGAGTGAGATATTGGCACATGCAACTGTGGAGTAGCCCAGAGACCGAGGCCATCTCCGCCTATGGCATTTTCCCTTGCTCCTAAGGTCTCTCAGGAATGGAGTGAGTCCTACCCATACTCCATTAACTAAACATTTCATCTAGTTCTCCAAGTCACTCTGTTCCAGGTAGCAAAGGGAAGCCATGCTTGGCAGTACAAGCAGGGTTTTGAGTAATCACTAATACATCAATATCTAGTAATTGGTCTCTTCAACCTTATCCTACTTTAAAAGCAATAAAAATGTTATAATAAAAACTGGACATGTACAACAAAGTCATGCACTTTTCATTTAATGAAGAGAACCGAAGAATATAAATAAACACATTTTACAGAAGGTAAATAGAATATTTAGTAGGAAGAAAAGATTATTGCTTCTAAGAAAATAAAAACCATACATTTTAAGGAGGAGCCATTTGTTACTCCTTAATTCCCAAACTTGACACAATCTTATCTTGACGTTTTATTCCATATTTAAAAAAAAAAAAAAAAGTAAATTACACCCCCTACCCTCCCCCTTCCCTGCTGAGGCCAGATGTTTTACCACTGATCCACACTCTAGCTCCAAAAACTCTTTGAAGCAAACAAAAATTTAATTTCTGATTCTTATGTGTTTAAACAACAGGGAACAATATTAAGGGTCTATGAGTTAATTTTGACACCATCTTGAGAAATGCCAAGAAGAGTAAAGTACCCTTTTGGATGTGTCCCTGAAGGTGGGTCAGAGATGCAGAGATGCGTGTGCTGACCTAATGGATGAGTTCATTCATTCCTGGATCAGAATCTGAGCAGACTATTGGGAGGTGGCAGAACGTGGAAGCATGGCACTTAAGATATATTCCTGGGGACTCTGTCTTGCCCTCTCCCTTTCCTGTGACTGCCTTGCTCTGCTTCCTGCCGGCTCAGATGTGAGCAGCTATACCATACCCTACCCAGCACGATGGGAAGAAATGTCTTAGAGCCACAGAGTAAAATGAATCATTCTTTACATTGTTGGCGCAACCATCCTGGTCACACTGATAGAAGTGAAAACCATTGCCCCTCTCTCCTGCAAGAACAGAGTTCCATCAGCTCTGCACCACTGGCTGGTTTGTCACCCATTTGTGTCCCTTCTAAAAAAAGCCACATCAATAACGATTGGAAGTTAAGAATCTGTTCATGACCTCTGAACACGAGTTTGTCATTGCAACGCAGTCCTGGTCTTCTGGTTTGCAACAGCTGTGTATCACGGATGTCACGGAGATTTGATTTACTTACTCCCTTCCTTGGAAACAGAAGTTTTCCAATTAATAATGTCTGGGTGCCTCATAGGGCCAATCTCATACGACTGATCTTTGGAAAAGAGACAAGGCACATCCTTTATGGAGAAGTCCAAGTGAATTTGGAGAAATGGCAGCTAAAGAGTTTTAATTAGTGCTTACAAGTATATCTGTAATGACAACCATTAAACTAAAAGTCATTCACTACCACCCTTCTCTTTTTTTGAGACAGGGTTTCTCTGTATATCCCTGGCTGTCCTGGAAGTCACTCTGTAGACCAGGCTGGCCTCAACCTCAGAAATCCACCTGCCTCTGCCTCCCAACTGCTGGGATTAAAGGCATGCACCACCACTGCCCAGCAACTACCACCCTTCTCAATGTTCATTTTCTTACTATTTAAGACATTCCTACCCTTTATTATACATTCATATACTTTTCCCTATCTAGTCACCCACAAGACACGTAGTTTTCAGTTTATCATTAGACGTGAAGGACCCACTGGATTTGTATTATTATTTGTGTGTGTGTGTGTGTGTGTGTGTGTGTGTATGTGCCTGGAGTTACAGGCAGGCGTTTGTGAGCCCCAGGATATGGGTCCTGGAAACTGAATTCAGGTTCTCTGCCAGAGCAGATGCATTTTTAATGGCTGAGCCACCTCTTCAGTCCTATTTGAGGTTTTCTTATATAAACAAAACAAAAGCAACCCATCCTTTGGATGTCCTCGGTGTTTATTATCTTAATCTGCTTCCTCAAAGCACAGCCTGAGCTCCCTGATGTGCTGCTGTTTCCTTGCTGCTGCTTGTAGCACGTCCTCAAGTTTAGATGTGCTGACCATGACTTTGGGGCGGGGCTCCAGGAAACCAAAGTCAACAAGCCTAAGCCACTGGGACAGCCAAGGAGCTCTGGTCGGGCGCTGTGTCTGAGAGAGGCTCCACCGGGAAGTTAGGCAATTGCCATCAGCAGCTGGGTGCTGCTTCTGTGTTCTCGAGCAGATGGCCAGGTCCCGCCAGCTGTTTTCCATCAATCAGCAAACAGCCTACAGCTCCCAACCAGGATCTACTTTTGATTTGCTTTGAGAGGAAATACTTCAGTGAGCTTTCCTCTGAAGTCTGCCACAGATCAGACACCTGGAACAGTCAACCTTGCCCCTGAGCAAGAAAGTTCTATTTGAAGATAAACGACCGAGATCGGACGGCGTCTTCTCCTTGGCCCGGCTCTTTTCTTATTTTTGACTGTAATAAAACATAGATCCGTCTGTTACTGAACCACTTTATCAAATTGACTCTGAAATGGTAAGGAAGGCATACTGAGCAGTAAAAGACATTTAGACAGTTATGAATTGCCACTGTTCTACCAGGTTTTAATGTTTTTTTTTTTTTTAATTTTCCTTTAAGACATTGTAGAGTTGCTATTACAACAGACACAATTTGGGGATCTATCTAATACTTGTGAGAAAGCATGACACACCACCACTCAGTCAAAAGGAGGACTCAGGCATCAGCAGGGGACTTAGAAAGATGTTGATAATACACTGTTAAGTGGTAGGGGCAGGTAGAAACCACCAAAGGGCTGCGTTTTGTTCTTAAAGATCCATTTGCCCAGGGAGAAGTCTGAAAGTGTACACTGAACTGCTTTTTTACTTAAATTTTGCATAATAATTATGTGTCATTTGGGTAATGACAAATTATATGGAATTAGAAATGGAGCCTGTTGCAGGATATGTGATCACACTGCCAACCCTGAGATTGTGTTGTTTACTGGAAAAGCTTATTTCTAGTTGTGGTGTGGCTCATCCCTTAGCATATATTCCCTCTGACAGGAATACAGACATGCCCTAGGTGTATACACCTTTAATCCCAAACAATGAAGATAAAGTTAGTTTGTAGAAGGAAGCAGGCATATTTGAAAGTGATGACTAATTGAGTGGCAGACACAGTGATGAATTAGAGAAAGATTTGATAGCATAAGATCTGCCCAATTCTCATGAGAAGAAAGAGGAAAGGGAAGCTACTTAAGAGAGCAGTGCAGAAAGAGAGAGAGACAGAGAGAGAGAGAGACAGAGAGAGAGAGAGACAGAGAGACAGAGAGAGAGTGGGGGAAGGGAAGG
>NW_022196898.1:85204099-85217466 GCF_008632895.1 Mastomys coucha
TGGAGAGGAGGTATGGGATGTGGAACAGTTGGAGGGCGGGTGGGACTGGGGGTGGGGGAATTAAATCTAGAGTGTAAATAAATAAAGACAAAAACCCCAAGCTCCCAAAAACCAGCCCCCCTTTTTTGGCGGAGAAGAGTGTTCCTACCACTGAGCTACAAGCCTGGCCTTAAGGATATCCATTTTCAGGTAATGCCTATAGATTCTATAATTACACACACACACACACACAGAGTGATTAGGAAAAAGATATCTTGCCTTTGAATACACAACGGGTTTAAAGACAGTATACTATGGTTTGACCTCTGTATAAAGGCTTGGTAATAGAGTGGTGGCATTGATGCGATAGGACCTTTAAAAGATGAGACTTACTGGGAAGTCCTCACGTCACTGTACACTGCCCTTGGAAGTGAGAACTGATCTGAAGAGAGTTCTATAAGTCTGAGCTTGTGCGCACCCCCAGTTCATCTCTGGCTTCCTGTTTAGAAGGGTGACGGTTCCCATTCTCCACGAGCCCCTGTCTTTATGTCCCACCAAAAGGTCTGCATCAGAAGCTCATAGGAGTCCTATGCCCTTGAACCTCAAGAACTGGGAACCTCCTTCACTTCATAAGTAGCTTGCCTCACTATTTCACAAGAGAAACAACCACCAGACTAATATATCACACTTACAGGAAATACTAGAAAGCTTTTACTCAGCTACCCACGCTCTATAATGTGCATGGGGAAAAAGTAAGAACAGGAAGACTATACACCTTTGGCAATAATACCCACACAAAGTGCAGTTTACACTGGGAACCAAGTTACTCCCCAAGCTCCCTCCATTGAAGCCTACATCAGCGTCCCTCTCTCAGGCCTTTCAGACCGAATATTCTCTTCCAGGGAAAGTGATATTAACCAGTACACCTTACCGGAAGACTGCCAACAGCTGCGGCTGAGGACGGGCTGAGGCATAAGAATACCCTCCCTTCCCTCTTACCACCCCTCCTTTTGATACCCCTTAAGAATGCAGATATTGGGCTGGCAAGATGGCTCAGAGGGTAAGAGCACGGACTGCTCTTCCAAAGGTCCTGAGTTCAAATCCCAGCAACCACATGTTGGCTCACAACCACCCATAATGAGATCTGACACCCTCTTCTGGTGTGTCTGAAGTCAGCTACAGTGTACAGCTTATGTATAATAATAAATAAATCTTAAAAAAAAAAAAGAATGCAGATGTTATCCCACAAAACTGCCAAGAGCCTTCTCTTTGATTCAAGAGCCCGCTCTGACAACTGGTGTATGCTTGGAGTTGACATGTCTGTTATCAAGAAGACTGGACATCTGGGGACTTTTATAACTCACCAACTTCCATCTCAGTATTTTGATCCATTCATCGGCTTCAACTCCTGTCTTTGCACAGAGATAAAACGTCCTGAATGGAAACACTAAGCTGAGGAGACAAAAGAAACAATGTGAGATGGTTGGTATAGCTTGTTGTGTATACCCTGGCTGAATAGTATGAGCGCCTCCCAGTGGAAGGATTGCTGAGATCTCCCATAATTAGCACGGTAACTGCTACAGAGCCATTCCTGTCAGCAACTGCAGAAATGCCTAGGGGGGTTTAAGTTTGTATTATTGTAGAGGAGATTTGCATTCTCCGAGGAGACTTCAAAGAAGAAGGGTATGTCCGGAGGCCCAACCACAGCCTGTTGTGGTGTTTGTCTTCGGTGGAAGCAAGTTTACTCAGCTGAGCTCCGCAGAGGTCCAGAGTCAGTCTGTGTGTCAAAGGACAAGGCAGGCTGAGAAGAGGGCATGCTGAAGAACTCATTCTTACTGGCTGGATTAAGGAGGGTGACACTTCCTCCTGAAGATGTAGTCAGTTTCAAAACAGAATAGAAAGATGGGGACAACAGAATACCTCAGCTTGCTATTTGATCCATTCCTTACCACGGGTTAGTCTCTGACATTTAAACAAAAAATTTCATCACAAAAGATTGGAAAGGTATATGATAACTTTTCATTTTGCTGCCTCTGACTGTTTAGTCAAAATCATTTGAGTGATAAGGTTAGCCATAACATATCCTGGTCATTCTTTCTATTCTTACAATCAAAACACAAACACTAATACTTTTTCTGTCTCCCCCGACCCCCATGTATCCTAGGCTGGCTTTGAATTTGCTACATAGCAGAACTCATGATCCTCCTTCCTGGAGCTGAAATTCACAAGTGTTTCTATCACCTCAATGGCCAAGCAGACGGGGGTGGGGGGTGGGTGTGGGGAGGGAGAGATGTTGACATCACACGTGTTGTGCAAGGTGCTGAGTGTAAACTGGTTCCTGGATGTCACTGATACTCCCTGCTGCAGACTTGAGTTGCTGTCTAAGTTCACACAAATCTCCCTTCTCTTCTTGCAAACAGAAGCCTGCACAATATATTTAATTAGTTTAAGCCAGCTATGATCATGTCATGGCTATTTATGTTGCGGCTAGTGAGTCAAGCAGAAACCTCACAGGGTAACGTTTCCAAGGAAACACTACAAAGGACCAGGCAGAGCTGATACACCTTTCTTCCTGTCAGTGGAAACACTAGGGGCGAAAGTAGCCACTTGGATCTGAAGGAGCCAGCTGAGAAGCATCAAGAGAAGGGTAGAGACCACGCCCATGCTGGCACCTTGTCACAGTCCACCTGCCTTGAGTTGTTACTCAAGAAAATCAAGCTGGGCGGTGGTGGCGCACCCCTTTAATCCCTGCACTTGGGAGGCAGAGGCAGGTGGACTTCTGAGTTCGAGGCCAGCCTGGTCTACAGAGTGAGTTCCAGGACAGCCAGAGCTACACAGAGAAACCCTGTCTGGGGGTGGGAGGCAGGGAGGACGGGAAGAAAAGAAAATCTGGCAAGGTCTGAGCTCCAAAGGAGAGGGAGAATAGCTTCCATCTTTCAGCCTGGAAATGGTTGACAAACTTTGAAACAAGAGGTGGTGGAAAAGAAAACACACCTGTTTTTATCAAGACACCATCTCAGAAATGTATATACTGATATCCTGATACACTGATCATAGCACAGCAAAACACTTCCACTGTTGTTAGGGTCACACAGGGCCCAAACAGTACAGACCCATCTAACACCAGGATCAGTGCAATGATAACTAAAATTGAGAGGAAAATCTCAAAGTTGCTTAAGATGTGAATGAATGGCTGAGTGTGTGTGTCCTTGTTGCACAGTGCACAGCCTGAACCTAGGCAGCCTGCCTCTTTGTTGAAGCAACTTTAGATGAGGCATTGTGGTCTCTGCAGCTGGAGACACGCCTAGCATGCCACACCCTCATGTGAGGTTAAATCTACGTCCCTCCAATCCAGACGTGCAGACATTAAGAAAAATGGCATTTATTCCTCGGCTTAAAAGACTTTTAGAAACATTTCCTTTATGAAAATATCTTACCAGAAACAGTTTACTCGTTCCTGTGAGTAATCAAATTGAACAGCCGAGCACTCTGTTAGGTCTAGGATCCGAATTGGTTCTGGTGACTGAAAACAAAACAAAACTATGTCACAAAGTAAACACATGTGCATGTCCATCATCCCTCCCTTAACAAGGTTTGACGTAAGCAACTGCCAGTGTCATTAAGATGACGGATGATGGCAAAGCCTGACACAGGGAAGGCACACGCTGGGGTCTGGGAACTAGCCTTTCATAGATTAAGCACTAGGAAGACATTGCTGGGCTCATAGATGGCTCAGTGGTTAAGAGGGTGACCCGCTCTGGCAGAGGATCTGTGTTCTGTTCCCGGCACACATACTGGGCAATTCAAAACTGCCTGTAACTTTAGAACTAAAGCGTTCAATGCCTCTGGCCCGGTACCAATACTCATGGGTACATACCCACACACAGGCACAAATTCATGCACATTATTTAAGAATAAAATAAAATTTTCTGTAAAAAAAAAAAAGTACTGTTTTTGTCAGTTTACATCAGACAGATAGAGTTTTAAGAAAGGAGTCATATTTTCTCCCATCTTTTAGAAACTTCTACTATTGCAGACCTCTTGTATACAAAAAGAGTAAACCATTTTAAGTTGGCGTGATAAAACTGACCTGGGCAATCGATATGCTTTTAATACAAGGGGAAATTGCCTCCTAGGCAAGAATGGCAGGAGAAGAATTCCATTGTCCCAAGCACAGGGAGCCATATACTGCGGACTCTGAACGACAGCTGCTCTGACCAGGCAACAGCTTCCAGAGGGAAACCTCATTTTAGCAGAGTCAGAATACATCAGGAATCAAGAGCACACGGCTCAGTGGGTAAAGACACTTGTGGTCAAATCAAGTTGATGATCAGAGACTGATTCCCATGAACTGCTTATTGAAGGGAGAGATGCGACTCCATAGGTCTGATCTCCAAACTCTGTGGCCAGTGTGCCTTACATTGTCATAACTGAATACAAATTGAAAAGAGATTGGGTCTCTAGACTCTTGTTTCAGAGGATGTCCAGAACCTCACAGAACTAACTTCTAAGCAGCGGCGGGGTGGGGTGGGGATGAGTAGCGCGAGGACTGGAGCAGGGGCAGGTGCTGTCGTCTTTCTCACCATCTGGTCTTTGAAATATTTCAGTTCGTTCCTTTGCAAAGTGAACCATCTTGTTTTCCAGGTCTGAGGGGAGAAAATTTAAGTTTGAATACAAGAATGTAATATCTAAACTTGATAGTTTATTTTCATTTTAAAAATATATAAAGGATTAGATAAAATAAGCCTAAAATATTTTGGGGTATTATTTTTGAGAAAAGTTTCAAAACAGCTATAAGAAAATAAGATGAGTCTGTGCTCTAAGATCACAATAGAAATACCACTAGTTAATTTAAATGAATAGAAGCAGCTGCTGTAAATATTTAAGGTAATTTATAACAAGCCATTTAAGTTACTATTTTATTAATGCTATAATAAAAAATTGGTATCAACTTCGAGAACCTTCTATGAGCTATGTCCCCACAACAGAAATTTGTGTATATTTCATGTATACTCTTGAAATTTCATTTATACATAATGTATATTTATCCACTTCATTTAAAGTAATGTCATCTGTTATTATTTATTATTATTATTATTATTATTTCAAAACTGATACAGCTGAAGTTTAGTCCTTTAATCATGTGACTCTCACAGCAAAATTATCGCTACTGTCTGTTTCCTTACTACGTCTTAACAATGCCCTGATCTATCTCAGCTGGCAATACACCCAGTTCAAAGGGACAATAGAAGATTCCAGAATAAATATTCAGCAGGCATAGTTGTTCAAGCCTGTAATCCTAACACTGCGGATGCCAAGAAGTAAGACTGTATGTTTCGGGTCAGCCTGGGCTGTGAGTGAGGCCCTATCTGGAATCAATAAATAGGCTACAAAAGTGAACGGCTCCCATCTTCAGTGAGCACCTAGTCTAGTGATAGATGGATAACTGCGTGACTAGATTAGACTCAAGCAGCCTGGTTCACAGGAGAAAGGGTAGGACTCTGACTCCTAGAACAGACAAGAGCTGACAGATTGCATGACCATGGCTAGACATGTGAAAATGAAAGAGAACTTTAAAGGTATAGTTGCAGGTAGGGAGCCGTCAGGTGCCCTGGATTTGTACACTGTGTTCATTTTGGTATTTTATAATGTAATTATTTTTCAAGCACCAGTGATGTACTTGGCCTACCTTTCAGTAAACATTTTATAAAATTTTAAATATTTTGTTTAAAAAACAAACAAACAAACAAACAGAGGGCTGGAGAGCTGGCTCAGTGGTTAAGAGCACTGGCTGTTGTTCCAGAGATCCTGATTTCAAGTCCCAGCAACCTCATGGTGGCTCACAACCTTCTGTAATAGGATCTGATGCCCTCTTCTGGTGCGTCTGAAGATAGCTACAGTGTACTCACACACATAAGATAAGTAAATCGTAAATCTTTTAAGGAAAAAACAAAACAAACCCAGAAATGCTCAAGAGCTAATTGACCCGTTTGTTCTCGACCCTTCCATGGAACATGGTACACACTGCTTCCTTTTCAGTATGAACTCCAGGTTACTTACACAGGGCCTCATCAGAGAACACTCAAAAAAGTTATTTCTCAGGTAATATAAGTGGCTCAAAGAAGTTTATAATTTTCCTTAAAAAAAAAAAAAATCTGTCAAGATTGCGAGCCCCACACTTCCTTACCTTTACCAGGCCTCCTTGCTTGGTGAGATACCCTTCTTTGGTACCCAGCTGCAAAAGAAAAAGCCTGGAATGAAGCCCAGAATTGTCGCATGTTTGACCTTGTGCTCCAGTCCTATCTTATCTTGCAGTGCTGGGGTGTGTGGGGTACCTTACTCCAGGGAAGCACTTTACACTAAGCTTCAGGCTCGCCCTTTGTCCTGTCCTATGAAGAACACACGTCTGCCACTGATTTTTAACCGACCCTCTCTCATTTCCCCCTAGCTCTTGCAACTCTCCCCGGTGCCACTTGGTAGACTAGATCATCTGACATGTTCCATAGCCACAGGCGTTGGTGGAAAGACTCTCAGTTACCTCAATCTGGCCATTTGAAAACAATTAACAACAGGTAGTGTTTGTTAGCAGGCTGTGAAAGCCAGCAGCTTGGACTGTTGGAGGAATCCTAGTGGAGAAGCGAAGCGAGCACTCACACGGAACAGGCAGTTGACACTCTGATTGGCCTCCAGCCTCCGTACTTTTGTGTTCAACAGCCACGGACTGAAACATTTGATAAAAACACTGAGTCTTGGGCTGGAGAGATGCCTCAGTGGTTAAGAGCACTGACTGCTCTTCCAGAGGTCCCGAGTTCAATTCCCAACAACCACATGGTGGCTCACAACCCTCTGTAATGGGATCGGATGCCCTCTTCTGGTGTCTGAAGACAGTAACAGTTTACTCACATACATTAAATAAATAAATATTTAGAAGAAAAGGAAAAAAAAACCACTGAGTCTGTAGTGAATATGTATAGATTCTTTTTCTTACCACCCCCTAAACAGAACATTTTATTGACCATTTCCCTGACATTTATATTGCTTTGGGTGTGATAAGTAATCTATTCTGAAGTACATGGGTGTGTATGGATAGTTTACGTGCATACAGTACAATTTTATATAAGGGTCTTGGTCATTTAAGGACATTGGCATCCACATAGGGACTTGGAAATACTGACTGATACTGAGGGATTGCTACATTTGGGGCAGTATATTCAGAAATGTAAAAGGGTTTCTTTATTTTAGGGCTCTGTTTTTTAAAGTTTAAAAAGGGAGCTAAGAGGCAGAAATAGCAATATTTGTTGTATTCCATAGTCTTCCCTCTACACGGTCCTCTCCACTCCAAAGCCATCTCATGAGACTCCCATAGAGAAGATACTCAGAAGGGCAAATGTATTTATATTTCATCTATTCAAAATGGGATCTGAAAGGCAGATGAATCATCTGTTTTACTTAGTTTCATTAGTTTAATTGTTTCATTAGTTCAGAGGTAATTGCAATGAATTATGGGAATGGTGTGGACTCTACATAAGCCAGGGGCCCTAAGATCAAAACCTTCGCAATCCATAATCTAAACAAACTGAACTAGGACATTATTTTGTTCTAATGTGACCTCATGATATGCCTTTCCTTATAGAGAAGAACACAAGTCAGACCTGGAAAGTGACTGCGTTGGCGTCAGGGTTCTTTTTATGGGAGTTTCTCGAGTGTTCTTTGCTGAGGTGAATTCTTCTACCAAATAGAAAGAGGAACCACGGAACTTACAAGAACAGAAATGAGAAATAGCTCTGAACCACAGGTGGAATTCTGATGGCAGAGCAGGCAAGATAAACCTCCTGCGCATGCATCTCAATAATGCTAATCAACTCTGCTGAGTCTGACATCACAGAATCACTGTGATTTCTTTGGATGTTAGAGAAATTAAATTGAGGGGCTGAAGACATGGCTCGGTGGTTAAAAGCACTTGTTGCTCCTCCAGGTGACCAGGGTTCAATTCCCAGCACCTAGATGGGAATTCACAACCCCCTCTCCTGTTCAAGAGATTCAATGCCCTCTTTGACTTCTCAGGGCTCTGGGCATAAATGTGGTGCATAGGCATACATTAAGGCAAAACACACACAACATATACTTAAAATTGAAAAAAAGTAAAAAGAAATTAAACTGAGTTAAGTACTAAGAAACGTTTTAAAAATTGTTATTTTGGTTCGTTACAGGTACGTGTCTATAGAGATAAAATAACTAAGGTTAAATGTTTTTGTAATGGGGCCTGACAGAATTAGCCATTAAACTCAAGCTAAGAGATCATGCTATGGACTATTGCCTTTAACTGATACACTAAAAGCCTAGTCTTTTCTGTGTTTTTTTTTAAAGATTTATTTATTTATTTTTATGTGTATATGAGCCATAATGTGGCTTCTTGGAATTGAGCTCCAACCCTGATCGTTCCAGCCCCATTCACTGTAGCTGTCTTCAGATGCACCAGAAGAGGGCGCAGATCTCACTACGGGTGGTTGTGAGCCACCATGTGGTTGTTGGGATCCGAACTCAGGACCTTTGGAAGAGCAGTCAGTGCTCTTACCCGCTGAGCCATCTCGCCAGCCCTTTTCTGTGGTTTTGATAAATGAAATCCTGAAGAACTCTGAAAATCTGAGAATATACGGAGTCTCTGGATATAAGAATGGAAATCATTGTATGGCAGGCTTATCCTTAAACCCATGATCTGTAGCAGGAATGATGCTTGGAATAGCTCCAGGTTAGATACAAATTAAATGTTTAATAATAAAGGATTAGCCATGCCGCCTCCCGCACCATTTTGCATAAACATCCAAAGTCCTCAGGTGGAATGAGTGTGTGGATGTTCGCACACCTTGGCACAGATTGGTGGAGCCCAAACAGAGAACAAGGAGAATCCATGTGGCTGGTGCCATTAGCTGTGGGAGCAGTTGCTTGGTGTGAGTGCTAAAGCCAGGGATGCGGTATGGTGGAGTGAGGTGAGGGCTTCTTCCCATACAGGCGGGGGTGGCAAGTGTAAAGTAGGCATCTGCAGAGAGAGAAGGGTGGCAGTGGCCTGGAACTGATCATTGAGTGAGCAGGAAGTCCGGTAGGGGGATGGGCAGCTGAGCGGCAGATGGACGTCGCTTACAGTCCATTGATCACTACCTTCCAGATAATGGGACCCATTATCCTCCCTGTGGGAGAAGGTGTTGAAACCAGGAAAACCTAGAGTGAGCCTTGTGGCTCTGTAAGGGGTTTTAGTTGTTGCTGGGTATCCACAGAGGGAAGAACCGATAGATGGAGAGATGGACGGATAGACACAGATAAAAATTCATAGGTACGCATGCAGACACATTTATCTTTTCCTTATCCCTGAGTAGGTAGGAAAGTGACCTTTAATCAAAACGGGTGCCTATGTGGTTCAGATATCAAGTTGTGAAGGACCACTTCACAGATGAAGAAGAAGCTATTTTTGAAAAAAGTTGACATTAGATATGACACAAGGAAAGCATGGGCCAAGTCTGGGGCACCTTGCTATGCCAGAAAGCAAAGTTATCAAAGCATCAAGAGGCCATAGACACAGACACAGACGCCCAGACAGACGCCCTAAAGCATCAGGAGGCCACAGACACAGACATAGACGCACAGACAGACGCCCTAAAGCATCGGGAGGCCATAGACACAGACACACACACAGACAGACACCCTAAAGCATCAGGAGGCCATAGACATAGACACAGACGCACAGACAGACGCCCTGAAAGGTCTCTTACTTACCAAATCACAGACAATTTCAAAAGATCAAAATAAATCGTGACAGGATCTTAACCCATTGACACAAAACACTAAATAACGTGGGAAATAAAGAGCTTCCTCCTACAGCAGTCCCGCAGCCAGTGAACATTCAAGGAGCAAGAATGTCCGAGGCTCACCACTCGCAATAACCAGAGTTAAGACAGCAAATAAATACCAACTGATGGGCAAATTTTTAGTAAGGAGCAGAGTATGCATATTTATAATTCTCTGGTAGATTAATAAAGATTCCTGAAATCTTTATTAATAAAGATTACAACAATAACAAAAAGAATAAAGTAGTTCTTTTTTTGTTTTGTTTTGTCTATTTTTTTTGAGACAGGGTTTCCCTGTGTAGCCCTGGCTGTCCCGGAACTCACTCTGTAGACCAGGCTGGCCTTGAAATCAGAAATCCACCCACCTCTGCCTCCCAAGTGCTGGGAGCTAAATGATTCTAAAGTGAAGAAAGCTGTAGACACCTCTCACTTGATCAAACCTGGAGCGTCTGAGGAGGCAGGGAGGGGATGAGAGCTCCTCCTGGTGTTCCTACAAAACCACACACTGCAACCTAGTAACACTCCATGAGAGACAAGCCAGCGTGGGGAAGAGTGTACGAAAGAATTGGGCTTTAATTTTCAAAAATGATAGACAAAATTCAAGGCAAAACAGGACTTAGGACAGGAAGGACAATCAAGAGACAGGACACATAAGACCAAGGACAGGAGCTTTGTGCCCGAAAGGACTGTAGGAGCGAAGCAAAGCTCACCAAGGTCTGCAGATACAACGGTGTCATAGCAGCTTCCTAATTCAGATGGTGGGCTGTGGTCATGTAAGCAAGTGTCTTTGTAGAAATACACACTGCTGTGTTTTAAATGACTAGACACTCTATAAACAACCAACTCTTAAATGGCTATGGGGAAACAAAGCTTTTTAGATTATTCTTGCAATTATTCTGTCAATTCAAAATTATTTCAAATCTTAAAATGTGATTTAAAAAAAAAAAACCCAGCCAACCAGAATGACTGTTTTAAGTAAACCAACATACTTAGTAGTAGAATATTAAGGAATTTACTTAATCATGTTTTAGGAAATCATGCAAGGTACGAAAGATGTTCATAGGGTTAAATCTATATATTATAACACACACACACCCCTAGACAGAGAGAGAGAGAGAAGAGAAAGAGGGAGAGAGGGAGGGAGAGAGAAAAGGAGAGAAAGAGAGAGAGAGAGAGGAGAGAGAGAGATGGAGAGGAGAGAGGGAGAGAGAGAGGGAGAGAGAGAAAGGAGAGAGAGAGAGAGAGGGGAGAGAGAGAGAAGAGAGAGAGAGAGAGAGAGAGAGAGAGAGAGAGAGAGAGAGAGAGAGAGAGAGAGAGAGAGAGAGAGAGAAGGATACACATGGACACACAGATAAACATGCTGGAAATGTACCAGGGAGGCATCCAAGAAGAACTATCATGCATCATAGATCATATAACAGAGAAAGATGTCACAAAGCAAAGGAAACATCCGTTTTTGAAGGAAAGGGTTGTTAGAAGTAAGCTAAGGAAGCCTATACTCTCACTGAGCCAGACTGAGTCAGGAGCTTGTCTCCTTGTCAGGAACATTGTCTCCTGGAGGATAACTACACTGTCTATCATCTTGATGTCTGAATCCTCATAACACTCGTCTCAGCGGTCATCAGATCACAGCCTAAGAGGTCTCCTTGCCTCTAACTCAGCGGCAAGTCCATTCAACACTTAGCACTTAGGGGGGTCTCTTTCAAACTGTGAAGACTTAAATGACTAAAACTCTCAGACTTTCTCGGCATCCAGAACAAAGACTGCCTTGTACAGTGAGGGCTTTCGGGGCACGTGAAGAAGAGCTGGCATTGGGGCCATGATCACTGCAGGACACTTAGCTCATCTCAGCCATCCTGCTGGGAAGCAGGCTAACTCTCCTGTGCTCTTAGGCCTCCTCTTCCCTCTGGCTCACTCCTAGCAATGCTGACTTTGTCAGTCCTTGAAGCCCTTCTGAGGAATGTCTGCCTCGGGGATTTTGTGTTACTTGTTCGCTTTACTCTGCCTTCTTACATCTTGATGTAACTGTTCTTTTCTTTATGAAAAAATTATTTGTTGCCAGGCAGTGGTGGCACACGCCTTTAATCCCAGCACTTGGGAGGCAGAGGCAGGCAGATTTCTGAGTTGGAGGCCAGCCTGGTCTACAGAGTGAGTTCCAGGACAGCCAGGGCTACACAGAGAAACCCTGTCTTGAAAAACCAAAAAAAAAAAAAAAATTATTTGTTGACAATATAAGAACAATAACTTCCTTAAATGAAGTTGACAAATGATGTGATGTAATTTTATGTAAGCACCTGCATTTGGGGGAAATGGGGCTACTTTCATTTTTTTTTTTTTTAACTTCAAGCAAGTTCTTCTTCTAGAAGTATGATGTAATGCTCTTCCTCCACAGGCAGGAACTCATTTCTCGAAAGAGAAAACAGAAGTATTGATACCTCAGAGCTCAAAGCTGGGAGACAGAGGCGCCTGCACTGGGTGAGCGAGGGACAAGAATGCCAATCTGATGAGGGCTCTGTTCTCTCAACCAGGTAACCAGGTCAGTCCAGGATTCCTTAAGCAAAGTATACTGAGATATGGTCCTGGGCTTATTAAAAAGCCTCTACTGTTTTGGTTGGTATCATTACACAATAAAGTTTGTAGTCTTCTTGTTATATTATGTGCATTCCTTGCTGACCAAGCCCTAACCACTCTTTAAAAATTCCCCCGTGTGTTACGGTGTCCACATACTTAGTCAGGTGAACTTTGTGATACATGGAGGAAGCAAACAAAAAGTAGTTATGACTTCTCTAATTTGGTCTAAAGAGTCTTAGTCCTAGCTGAGACCAAAGCTACAGATCATGTATTGGCTGTCTCTTACTACCAAGGATAAATGTAGGCTAAATATAGCAGATCGTAGTTTCCCTGACAAGGAGTCTCTGGGAGTCTAACAGAGGCTGAGACGGGAAAGTGGACATGACTCCCACCACTAACCAAGAAACTGCCTGTCAAGGATACCTGCTGGCAAAAGAAAAATTCATTCTCTTTAATGGAGTCTTACTGGGAATATTGACCCCAGTTCAGGGTAGACCTAATGCCTGGGAGTAGCTGTCCAACACAAATCAAACTCACTGGTGTTTTGGTAAACTTTTTTTAGGAGGCATTTTTTTTTGTCTTATTGGTCTTTTGCTTATTATATTTTGGTTTTGATTTTTGTGTTTTTGTAGTACATTTCTTGTTTTCATTTATTTATTTTTTTTTTTAGAGGGGAGGCATGGATTGGAGCAGGGCAGGAGCTGGGAGGAGCTGGGGAAGGGAAAGTGTGATCAGAATATATTGTATAAACTTTTTATCTCGAAAAAAGAAGAGGAGGAGACTGTGAAGATAAACCCTTGATACACAAGATGGTTTTGTGATGGGCGGGCAGCTAAGAAAAGGGAAAGAGGAAGCTAGGAAGGGAACTGGCGGGCTAGAAAACAAGAACTGAGCAGAAGTGGGTCTTGATCTGATCTCTGGCCTCTTCTGTCTCTGGAAATGCATCAATCACTTTACTTTCCTAGATTTCTCTAGTTC
>NW_022196898.1:85217476-85221304 GCF_008632895.1 Mastomys coucha
AGGATTTTTATTTTTAAGGAGTTGTAGTAAAATGGTAAAGATAAGGCATACCACTAACTATTCAAGCTACAAAGCCACAAAAAACATACAAGCAGTGATTAGCGTATATATGTTGTATGTGTGTACTCACACGTGTGCATGTACACGCTATAGTATGTATATGGAGCATACATACGTACAGTATAAACTTGAGTTTCTTTACCTTCCACCTTGTTCAAGGCATACATCAGGATGAGCCGGACTTAAAGCTTCCAGAGACGCTCCTGCCTGCCTGTCATCTCGCCGGGACTAAACATACCTGTGCAGTGAGTCCTGCCTTTTGAGTAGGTTACAGGATCTCAACTCTGTTCTTCAGGTTGCATGGGTAGTGCTTTACCCACTCAGTGCTAACCTCAAGCCCTTCTTCCTCTTTTATTGGCACAGCATCTTGCTACATAGCCCTGGTTAGCCTCAATTTTAGCTTCCCGGGTGTTGCGATTTCCAGACCGCTCCATCACACCCAGTATGGCACATTTAAGAAAGCCTTCTTTGGCATCAGAATAGAAAAAAACAATCACTCTGGGGATAGGAAAGTCCCATTCTGTTTTAATAGGCTTGGTAGCTAAATAACTGTAAGTGGCTGTTTTTTTTTTTTTTTTTTTTTTAAGTATAAATGGCTTCTTGGTGTTTTATTTGGGTGTTGCCATTTTCATCATCAGCCAAAATTGATATTTCTCCTAGTAGAAGTATTCAGCATGCCTGGAGGAAACAGCAAGAGGAAGACCCTGAGGATGAGGAGAGGAGGGGATGTCGGAGGAACCCGCAGACTGTGGCTCACAGAATAAGTAGGGATGAACTTTGAGATGAGCAATGACTCCTCCCATAAGGCTCAGACTAAAGGGGAGAGGGGTCATGTTGGCAAGAAGTAAGAATCCTTTCTCCCTGTGGGTGCCATTCACTGTAGAAAAGGTAGAAAAACAGCACCCTGAGTGTTCTGGGGTTTCTGGGGAAGCTAGAGAAGCCTTTTCTCTCGTGGATAGGTGAAATGCTAAGGAAATTGTTTCTCTACGTTTTAAGCAGCTTGTCAAGGAATGACTGCATAGGCAGCTAGGTAAACTCATCTCTCACCTACTCTGCCATGAACCTGTTTGGCTGTTTCAAGAGAGAACTTTCAGTGAGATTCTCTAAGTTTTTGAAATCCTATTACTAAGGTCTCTCTCTCTCTCTCTCTCTCTCTCTCTCTCTCTCTCTCTCTCTTTTGTGTGTGTGTGTGTGTGTGTGTGTGTGTGTGTGTGGTATGCATATATGTTCTACTGGTGATAAGACAGGATCTCACAATACCAGGCAAGCATTGTAACTCTGAGCTACACTCATCCAAAGCATTTGTGGGGTTTTTTTGTTTGTTTGTTTTTAATTTTCCTTGGACCAGATGAATTGAATTATAGCCTTTCAATATTATACCAAATTTCAAGTTTTGTATCCCCTCAGGAATGTACTGTTTGGTTGTTTGTTGGTTTGCTTGCTTGCTTTTCATGACAGGATGCTACAAGACAGCGCTGGCTGATACGGAACTCTCTTTTTAGCCCAAGGTTGAGCTCATAGCGACTTTCAAGTCTGACTCCCAAGTGCTGGGATTATAAGTGTGTGCCACTAAGTTGGCTCCAAACTAGAAGCTTTGTATGAGCCAATGGACTTTAGTTCTTGTTGCATTCAATGGCAATCAGTGAAGAGCATGGTGGTCACTTACAGAAGGCGCAGTGGGCACGAGGTCGTTCTCCGTCCTTCCTGTCTGCATCGCTGTGTGAACCCGGACTGATTCATAAATGGAAGGTTCTTCCACTTGCCTCGGATAGGGATGCTTCAAAACCATCAGAGTCCCTGAATGAAAACAGAAATATACATACAAATGTACATATACATATAGTCCAATATGATGCCTGAGGGAAGATACAAATGTTAGCCAAAGTGACTGCCTGGCTTGTAAAGTCTATTTGTTAAGTGTGTGTGTGTGTGTGTGTGTGTGTGTGTGTGTGTGTGTGTGTGTGTATGTGTGTGTGTGTGACATATGTGGAGGTCAGAGGACAACTTTTGGGGTCAGTTCTTTCCTTCTACCATGGGACTCCAGGAATCAAACCCAGGTCATCAGGCTTGTGAAGCAAGCATTCTTCCAGCCTGAGCCTTCTTATCACCACATCCATTGTTATATACTTGTGCGTCTCCATGGCATTCCAAGAGGACCAACCTTACACAAGCCATAGGACTTGGATGCAGAGATATACAACATGAGTTAGCTGAGTGATCAATATAGTCCCTCGAATAAGCAAGGTGATGAGACCCAGAGAATGCTGTGGACAACGTGGGATATTCAAAACAGCTCACAGAGGAAGCCTGGCAGTTGAACTGCACCTTAGGCAATCACTAGAAACTTTGAGAGTGGACTCTCATAAAGCTGTGAGAACAAAGCCGAGGACACGGGCACAGGAAGGGTCCCTGCTGCCATCCTTACGGCTTAGCAGCTTTGGAACAAACATAACAGATCAATGGGCTCAAAACCATGTCCTCCCAGCCCTCTCTCTGCGCTCTCCTGGACCCCAAAGGAAGCCTCTGACTGACTTAGGTGAGAGAGCATGGCAGGAGCTGAGGGAAGCTCATCTGCAAGTGCTCCCATGTCCATACAGAAGACGGGGCCAGGCAGAAAGGAGGTTGGGCCCAGGCAAGTAGGCCCTGGGAACATCACTCAGAGGCTCAGAGAACCTCTGACTCTGCAATCTCATATTTCCCATTCTGTAAACTTCCCCCAGCCGATCAGTCAACCAGAAACTAGAAACTTTGACTAGAAAAAAGCCAAAGTCTTTGTTTTTCCTGTGCTGCGATGGCTTCTTGCTAATTTTTGGGGGGGGAAGGGGAGCCGCTAAAGGTCCCTCAGGGTCTTAGATGTGCTAGCCAAGAGCTCTAGCACTGAGCTCTACCTCCAGCCTGCTTCTTGCTTTTTATTTTAAGAGATCTTTTCTACAACAGCTCTATTCAGGACTGTACTAGACCTGAAGAAAATAATTCATTCATCAGAATTTAACTGGTATTCGTTCAGTTCTGTGCCAGGCGCTGGTGTTGGCCATGGAGCCAGCACAGCAGGCACATGTTCCTGCTCTTAGTAAACATGTACTCAAGATTCAGGGACCAGAAATGCTAGCACAATACATTCCAGGTGTAAGATGTGTTATGAACAAATAAATAAAGAATTATACAAGATGGACTATGGGGAGGACAGTGACAGAGGGGGCCATCTTTGAAAAGATAAGTTGAAAGACTACAGAAAAAATAGACACTAAATTGGGGCAAAGGGGGAGCAGTATTGACAGAAAAAATACCTCCTTGGTGGTGCAAAAGCCCTGAATGTTAATGATAACTACCCTCTAAGACATTATGCAGTGGTTATATATACATGAATGACTGTCAAATCAGAGACCTTGGCCCAGATAACGGGCTGCTTGCTGTAAGGACGAAGGTTTAAAAAAGATGAAAAGTGTCTCTGACTTTGCCTCGAAGAAGAGGATCCAGGCCCTCTCTGTATCCCTCCCATTCCCGTCAGTGGCATTGGGCTCCCAGTGACAAATGGCTTGACAGTTATCAGAGGACACAGTCTGTTCTTGCACATTGCCTGTGCTCTTTTTATCACTGTGACCCTCCTCCTGAGAATTCATCAGTCATGTGTGGAGCAGGAGTCAGAATGAAAGCAGAGGCATCTAAATCAAGAGTAGCCATGGAGCAGACTCAAGGGCCATGTGCACACTGCTCACCCCTGCAGAGGCTGGGTGAGCTCAGGGCTGGTGTCATATCTACATTTGTCCT
>NW_022196898.1:85221314-85235888 GCF_008632895.1 Mastomys coucha
AGAAATACCCCACTGACGTGCCAAGCAGTTGCTCTGGCATTGTGGAATGATCTCTGGACCCATCGACAAAGACCAGGCTGAATCGGCTCTCTCTTTCCCCTCTGCACAAGGTGACCTAGTGCAGCCCTTCTGTGTATTTGTTCTTCCCCTAATTAGTGCAAGCAGCTCAACTTCCTCCACAAGGCTGAGCTGTGCACCAGATAGAGGGTGTTTATAGAAAGATGACAAAACAGTAGATAGTATTCTTTGATAAAGAACATTTGAAAGTCCTTAAATGAAAACACAATGACTGAATTTTGGGGAACTTGAATTTTTTTTAAAAAAACCATTTCATTTGTGTGCATGCTGGTGTGCACAAGTGCACACTGGTGTCTGCTGAGGCTTCGGCCGCAGTGTGCGAGATTCCCTGGAGTGGAAGGTGCAGATAGCTTGGCTGTTTGGAGAGGGTGCTTGGAACGAAACTCTGGCCTGCTGTAAGGAGAGCATGCTCTTTTAACTGCTCAGCCATCTCTTCAGTCTAAGTCTTCACATTATGTTCTCTGTCTCTCTCGGCCTGTCTGTCTGTCTGTCTGTCTGTCTCTCTTTCCCTCCTCCCCCCTGCCCCTTGTGTGTGTGTGTGTGTGTGTGTGTGTGTGTGTCTGTTAATTGGATTCACCTCACTTATTTCCTCCTTTGGAAAAAAGGTTCGGGAACGCTATTTCCTGGCTTCACAAGCATTGCTGGAGGTCCATGTCTGAGAGGAGTAGAGACAGACCCTTGCAGATGATGTGTCCATCACTGACAGCCTCCCCGTTGCCATGACTATTGTGCTGGTTTCCTTCGCTCTTTAGTTCAGCTTGTCATACACTCTGAATGAACATATTAAAGCCCTCCCTCTTCTCCACAGGCTCCAGTGTTTCCATGTTTAGCCAGCTGGAGAAGCACTGGCTTATAACCTCCACCCAAAGCCCAAGACTACGCCTTCGCTTTACAGGAAAGGGAATCTGGGTTGGTGACTTTAGATAAAAGAAGAGCCAGATAAAAGGCAATGGGGACCTGGGGGCGGGGGTGGGGAGTGGAGAAGTTGGGGGTGGGTGTGGCAGGGGACAGAGAGGGAAGAAGATCAGAAACCTTGCCCTGGCCACTTGGTTCCAAGTTTCACTTCAGTTTCTGAGCTTCATGAAGGCTGCTTCCTGCCGCTAACATATAACACGAGCCTGGCTTCAGACATGTTCAGCATGTTGACGAACTGACTGATAAACATAGAGTTTATGTGACAGACATCTAAAACTCCATCCACAATACTACGATCGTGTTAAGATGAAACTTAGACAAAAGGCAGGACAGGCTTCAGGCCTCAGGTATTTTCATCTTTATCTTATGCACTAAAGTTAACTTGTGAGCTCTTCCCGATGGACCATCAAGTGTTCTGGATCAAGGATGGTGTTTGAAGGGCCTGGACCAATAATGACTCAGCGGTTATGAGCATGCGCTGCTCTTGCAGAGAATCTGGGTTCACTTTCCAGCACTCTCATGGTGGCTCATAACCATCTGTAACTCCGGTTCTAGGGGGATCTGATGCCCTCTCCTGACGTCTGTAGGCACCAGGTATACACATAGCTGTACCTTACAGGCAAAACACTCATTTACAGTAAAATAAATAAATCTTAAACAAAAAGAAAGAATGGCATTTAACTCGCCTCTCTATTTTATCTATTTTAGCAGGCTAACTATCCATCTGGTGGTGTGTTCTCAACACATATTTGTTAAGTGAGAAAACATTCACCCATGTTTTATTTGCACTGCCCTGGGGTTCAGAACACGGTTTTGCAATTGTCATTGTGTGATCTTCTGGCCCCCTGCCATTAGGAGGTGGCTTTCCAGGGGTTGGGGTCCTGTATGAATAGTCCAATTCTTTTCTTGTCTACCGTGGTGCTTGCTTGCCTGGCATACTTTAACCAACATGCACGTACAAACATGTCCATGTGTCCCAAGTCTAGCCTCCCAGAGACAAACACACCAAGACAAGAGAAGTACACCAATTAGCCAGGGCAGAAGATTCTGTTCAAATGTCAAGCCAAGCTAGGTCACTTATTTTGGAGTGGCCCCCTGACTCTACCACACATATGAGCACAACAGAGCGTAAAATATGAGACATCTTGAACATGTGATGGACACATCTGTCATTCAATGTTTCATGGTATACCAAAGAGCTTACTGCTCTCACCTTGAATCTGATAGAATCAGTTACCACCGCGGGGTTTAGTAAATGAGTCATACTGGTGACCGTTTCTGCTGAGAATCATTCTAAGTACCTTTCATATCTGAAGTCGCTCTCCCTTCACAAGGAGGCAAGAAAGTGTGAACTGTTACCGCAAGCTCAATTTTAGACGGCGATGAAACCAAAGCTCAAAGCTCAAGGAGGCTGACAGCGGGCCTGAGAACACAGGGTTGACAAATGGTGGATGCAGGAGTGGAATGGAGACCTCATGGGTCTGCTCACCACAACACAGTTATTCTCAGATGCAGGGGTCGGTACCGTGGGACCCTCTGCTGGATGGGAACAGCTCTCCACATTCCGTAGTGGGCAGTGGTTTGCGCATGCGTAGATCAAGGTTTAAGGGGCGGTACCGTGGGAACCACTGCTGGATGCGAACTGCTCTCTGCAGAGAGCAGTGGTTCACGTGTGCGTAAATCAAGGTGTGAAGAAATGGAATCCCGCGGAGTCAGCCTCAGGATGGGGATGTGCAAATTTGCTTCTTTTCTCCTCAGGCCTGTTTATTCGTTTGTAAAGGGAAAATTAAGTGGTCCTAAGATGCCTTCCATTTCTACCGGCCTAGAAAGCACCTCAAACAAATAGGACCCAAGGTGGGAGGAGGATGTAGAAAGCTTCCTAACCAAAGCTGTCCTGCTTCCCGTAACTGTGCCACTCCTCAGAAGGACTCAGTTCCCAGCTCCCTTTCATGTTAGCTTCCCATTCCCCTCTCCCGCGAGCTTTCTCCCTCAGGTAATGTTTCTTTACCTTATTTATTTACACAAACAACTTGATGTTCTTTCTCGGGAGCTACGCAGTCAGCTCTACTATTTTAGGATGTTTTCTGGATAGCTTTTTAAAAAAAAAATTAAGATTTTTTTCTCTAGTATAAGGTTTTGAATGGGGCCAGTGAGGTGGCACAGGTGGGTATAGGAGCTTACTGCCAAGCCTGATGACTTGAGTTTCGTACCTGGGCCTCATGTGGTAGAGAGAGAACTGACTCCAGAAAGTTCTTCCCCGGCTTTCCTATGTGCAGTGAAGCACACATTAATACAGATATAAACGAACTAGTGAAATAATAATATTTAAACGACCCTCAAATGCCATTTTACCTAAATACCATGAGAATACCTGTAGTACAAAGGCGGAAGTTGAAACGGATTCACTTTCTTTATAATAGGCCTACATCACACAGCGAGCATAGAAAGTACCTGTTCCTTATGAAGCTTAGCTTGGATCCACTCCAGCCTTAGCACTGAGGTTTACTGGATGTGCAGCCTCGGGGGGAAGTAACATAAAACCTCTTTTTTGATTTCCTCATCTGAAAACGAGGTCACTGCACATATTCTTGTGGGCAGCTGGGAAGATTAAATAATTCATGTGAAAACCTCTGAGCGAATGCCTGGAACCTGCTAAACATTCCTCAGTGTGGCTTCACCCCCTTTATACTGTTTTCATTTGCAAACACACCTCCCCTACCAACTGAAACACATCAGGGTCTGACCAGCTCGAGTGGAAGAAGCGCCTGCTGGTGTGATTTGGTAAAATTCCAAGTTGTCCATTACAGTTACCTCCAGAAACACCACAGGCAGTCCTTAAACTCCTAACTTCATTAAGCAGAAAGCACTACCCCAGGAAACTAGCTGGTGCCACAAAATGAATAATATGAGCTGTAACTTTTACCCAAGGCCCAGGCATCCCACATCAAAGCAAAAAACACAAGTGGAAAATTGGCATTTTCGAAAGAACCACATAGGGTCTCCAACACTGCACCAATTATTCTAAAGGGAACGCGCAAACGGAGCACCTGACTTGAAGCCCTATGCATGTTTTCCTCTGTGGATTAGGTGACTAAAGTTACCTTGAACTATTAAAACAAACAAACACCCCCAATTTTCACTGGCAGCTATTTCAATATGAGCAAAGGGTGTTTTGTTTTAACAATACTTGGATGCCTAAGTGTAGCTATAAATGCTGTCTGCGTTTTCATGACTATGTGAAGGAAACTTTGCTAATTAGAGGAAGAATCAGTAAAAATTAACTATACTAAAATCATTTCTTAAATATCCAGGTCTGTGCTCGCTTCGGCAGCACATATACTAAAATTGGACCGATACAGAGAAGATTAGCATGGCCCCTGCGCAAGGATGACATGCAAATTCGTAAGCATTCCATATTTTTTTTTTAAATATCCAGGTCTATGGAGTGCTGTGTATAAGGAATATACTCTAGATATCATCATGACAAATGGATTCTGGGTTTAATCATCCCCAGGTAAATACAGACCATAGAAGCATAAGGCTATGTGATGCTTTGTGTCAGTTTTGCTGGTTCAAATTGTCAGGAGTGCTTGAGTACAGACTGCTGTAGGATTTACCTCCCCACCTCTGGCATGCCAAGGAAGTGATTAGCATTATTCTTTCAAGTTCTGGGATCCATAAGGACACAGACCTCGCAGGCGTCCTCTCCTCATGGGGTTCACGCTACTATGCACAGTAAGATTATACAACACATTATACAACGATCAAATGTGCTGGAGGAAAAGCCAGTAAGTGCACTGCGTAGCTCTGCTGTGGGCTTAGGAAATGATAAAGTTTTGAGGATTAGAAACATCTTGAGAGTGTCTGTGGGTGGTAAGACGAAGAACTTAGAGTGAACATGGACTTTAGTGGACACCAGGGAAAGAGAGCATTCTCCGGGCTACAGCTGGCAAGAGCGTAGGTGCGATCTAGGGGATCCCTGTGTTCTTCAGACTAAAAAATCACAAACTCTGGGCATTTAAGGAACAGAGAATAAGAGTAAAGGAGCAAAAATAGACACTTGAATGTGTCCCTTTAGATCAACACTTTCAATTATCTTTAAGACAAACTCGATCCTGTGACCTGCAATCAAGTATTCTCGGTGTCATGCTACTAAAGCTGTTCTGTGTCATTGCAGAGCACAAATGTGTGCTTTGTGTCATTTTATGTGGGTCACCCTGTTGCCCTCAGAGGTAGTAGCACTCCCACCAGAGGATAAATCAATATATCGCCTGCTCTGAGGGCGTTGTGCATACTAGGCAAGCACTGTATCTCTGAACTACATACCCATCCCATTTTTAAATATTTTTTTATTTTTTAATATTTACTTTATATATTTTATTATTTATATATTATTCTTATTTTAGGGTCTTTGAGACAGAGTTCCACAGCAGTTTAAATCCCCCTCCCCGTTCCTCCTACCCCACTCCCCTTTCATCCCCACACCCCTTATTCCCCATCCCCCAACACATACACACACACACACACACACAGACACACACACCATACCACACACCACTTTTCTGGCTCCCTACCTCCCCCTAGGGTTTCTCTATGTAGCCCTGGCTGACCAGTATCTTGCTCTGTAGACCAGGCTAGCCTCAAAGTCAGGAATCCATGTGCCAGGGCCTCCCGAGTGCTGGGGTTAAAGGCTTGCACCCCAACACTGCCCAATTTAAATATTTAATTTTTTATAGCTAGAGGAAAGAGTCTAGGATGCGTGTCTTAGGATGTAGTCTCAACCTAGAAAAAGGACCCAGCCCATTTTTTTAACATTAGTATTATTTTTTTTTAAATTTGAGACAGTATCTTGGTAAGTTTCCCAGTCTGGTCTTGAATTTGTGATTCACCTTTTTCAGTCTCTTGACTGTGGTCTATGCCACCAAACCAAGCAGACTGCCTCTATAAATGCACACTCTTAGGCACTGCAGGCCAAAGCTAAGCCTGGGACTCAATAACAGGCATGATCTTACAATATCAGATTTTATTTCTGATTATGGAAGACCTAGAGAAGAGTGTTCTGGCCGAGGCTCCATGTGTGAACAAGTAGTTTTCCTGTACTATTCCTCAAACCACAAGAAATTTGGCTTGGAGATCTCCTGATCTGTCAGAGCTAACTAACATCAGGCACGAACATTCGTTTTGTTTTTGAGAGTGGGCCTTGCTATGTAGCTCAGGCAGACTTTGAGCTTAGGTACATAGGCATGTACCACCATTTGTGCCCACCAGGAGCCAATGCATAAGTGAACAAGAAGAAGTGGGCTATTTTTAGAAGGTGGCATCTTGCTTTCCATTTGCCATTCCTCGTGGCCACAGCGGTGACTCTGTGACTACTGCAGCCCTGCTAGGCCTAACAGACATTGTGACTTCAGCACACTATCTTGTTGGCCGGAAGACTATTACACCCACGGGGTGGGGTGGGGGGCAGATTGGAACACTCAAGTGTCATGAGTTTTGTCCTCTGAATAAGCTTGGATGGCTTTGGCTTCATCTGGTGGGGACAGATAAGCAAGTAGAATTAACGCGTTCTAACTCAATGGCTTGAAGTCAGCAAGTCATGTGCACATTCATTCATCAGCTGAATCAGGGCTCCGGAAGCAGCAAATTGTTTATCAGGTAATGGATAGAGCAGAGGACAGCCAGTGGACAAAATGACAAATTTAGTTTCCTAGAATAAATGAAGTGGGAGCTTTGGTGATAGCACACAGAACATTTTAACTTTGGAGAAACTACTCTATAAACCCCAATCCTAATGCATTAAGCGTAAGCCTTTTTATTTTTATTTTTTTTGGCCATGGTCTTGTTATGTAGTCCAGGTTATCCTCTACCTCAACGTGTAGCCCAGGCTCACCTTGAACATGGGATCCTCCTGCCTGTGTGCTAGAATTACAACTACCATTCCACTTGGCTATGAGATTTCTTTAGTCAGGATAACATATTAATAAAGAGGCTGTACATTGCTCTAAATGCAGTGTGATGTTGACCCTACTGTGTGCAGATGACCCTACTTGTGGGGCAGTTTCAGGTGAGCCTCTTGCCTGGTGACTGTGTGGGAAAGTGTGTACCAAGATACACTACAATCACTTTAGTCCCAGCCTTGAAATCTGCCAGAAGGCAGGATGTATATGCACCTTTCCCTAATTTTGAGAGGGTCCAGTAATGAGCACAGAGAACCATAAAAGAGATTTAAATAGTGTCCAGGAAAGAAGTTTAAGTGAAAGAACCAACTTTACTTGAAGAGAGGGTGTACAGATAACAGTAATGGTTTTGATGGCTACAGGATTCCTAAAAGATACTCATCCGCTCATTTATTTCACTTATTTCTTCACCTGCACTGAAAGCAAATATGGAAGGAACAAAAGGAGAGGCATTCAAAAAAAAAAAAAGAAAAAGAAAAAGAAAAGAACTGGGGGCTGGAGAGATGGCTCAGCGATTAAGAGCACTGACTGGTCTTCCAGAGGTCCTGAGTTCAATTCCTATCAACCCCATGGTGGCTCACAGCCATCTGTAATAGGATCCCATGCCTCTTCTAGTGTGTCTGAAGACAGCTTCAGTGTAGTCATATACATAAAATAAATACATAGTTCTGTAATAGAAAAAGAGAAGGAGAGGAAGAGGAGAAGAAGGAGGAGAAGGAGAAGGAGGAAGAAGGGAAGGGGAAGGGGGAGGAGGAGGAGAAGGAGAAAAAGAAGAAGGAGGAAGAGGAGGAGGAGGAAGAGGAAGAGGAAGAAGAAGAAGAAGAAGAAGAAGAAGAAGAAGAAGAAGAAGAAGAAGAAGAAGAAGAAGAAGAAGAAGGAGAAGAGGAAGAGGAAGAGGAAGAGGAAGAGGAAGAAGGAGAAGGAGAAGGAGAAGGAGAAGAAGGAGAAGAAGAAAAGAAGAAGAAAAGAAGAAGAAGAAGAAGAAGAAGGAGGAGGAGGAGGAGGAGGAGGAGGAGGAGGAGGAGGAGAAGGAGAAGAAGGAGAAGAAGGAGAAGAAGGAGAAGCAGCAGCAGTGGCCTTAAGACACTCCTCTCCATTTCCAGAGATCAAGAATTGAATAAAACCAAGTGTAGCGTTGACCACACACAGGAAGTAAAGCTGCAGAGATTAGAGAGACTGATGTGCTCTCTCGGGTCAAGGTAGCAGTGGAAACTAATGTTCCCACAGCATTTGTTTGTGAGAACAAGTTAAACACTGAAGAATCTGTCTGGGCTGATTGTGAGGATTCCCAGCCAGAAAAAAAGCCCAGACTGACAGCCTTAGGTTCACGCTTGGAGTGTTCTACCACGAACCTGGTGTCTCTGGCAGAGAGGGAAGCAGCTAGTGTGTGGTTTCTGTGAGTTTTTAATCTGTGCTAGAGATTGATTCATACTGGGGTTTGTCCCAGGAGCTTAAGTGGCAACAGCAGAGATCAATGATGTCACCTCACCCGCCACACCGATGAGCAGAAAAGACCACTCCAGAGTTTACAAGAAAAACGTACAGATTCACGGCAATTAGCTGTGGCACCATCTCTCAGGCTGTAGGCTCTGGCAATTTCCCCATTGTTGATACACTGAGATTTTCCATCATTTAAAGCAAATAAGACTGGAATTCTAAACCATAAATTCAGAGGTGACCCTTGACTTTATAGATTATAGACAAACAAGTTAGAAAACTCAAGGGCCAGCAAAGTGTGTGCCTCGGTGTGGATAGAGAGTGTCCATCAAAGGTCCATGTGCTTTAGCACATGTGAGAACCCATGCTTGGCCTTATAAGAAGGTAGGAACAGTGTGAAAAAGTTAGGCCATTGGTGGTGTGACATTGAAGGGGATATTAAAATGGGACTAAATCCCCATCCCACCTCCACCTTCTTTGGCTCCTGGTCATCAGCTGAGTGGCTCTCACTGCTGTGTACCTCCCGTCAGGACAACAAGGCAGTCAGAGGTCATGGCCTGAAACCACAGATGCCATCAGACAAAATAAACCTCCCTACCTGTGTGCTCATGTAGCTCAAGTATAAACAGTGGTTATGCCAGTGTAATGCTGGCTGACAAAACGTGGGTTTGTAATACATATATTTTATTATTAATCTCCCACTTTAACTACTGAAATGAGAAATTTTGAATCCATACCAAGCCACAGGCCTAAAACTTCGCAATAAACTATAGGGACAGTTATGGACTATTATTGCTCATAAAAATGTTTTCTTTTGGCCCGGCAGTGGTGGCGCATGCCTTTAATCCCAGCACTTGGGAGACAGAGGCAGGCGGATTTCTGAGTTCGAGGCCAGCCTGGTCTACAGAGTGAGTTCTAGGATAGCCAAGGCTACACAGAGAAACCCTGTCTCAAAAAAAAAAAAAAGTTTTCTTTTTCTTTTTTTTTTAAAGATTTATTTATTTATTTTATGTATATGAGTACACTGTCACTCTCAGACATGCCAGAAGAGGGTGTCAGATTCCATGACAGATAGTTGTGAACCACCATGTGGTTGCTAGGAACCGAACTCGGGACCTCTGGAAGAACACTCAGTGCTCCCAACTGCTGAGCCATCTCTCTAGCCCATAAAAATGTTTTCTAACCAACATTTTCAATATTGAGCAGTAGTTGCTGTGGGCATTTCATGTGAAGTTTATCCTTGAAAATGCTTCAGATTAAGTTCTCTGGGTCCCACGTACACACACACACACACACACACACACACACACACACACACACACACACACAGATGTTTCTAAACCTATCAGTTTCTTGTCACAAGCACAGCTCTCTGTCAGTGTCCATGCCTGAAATGATGAGGAATTCCCTTGTGTTTTCTTTTCTTTATTTATCATAAAATAGAGCATTCTAAAGAAATTGTTTCTCTCTTATTATTTACTTACTTGTTTACTTGCTTATTTATTTATTTATTTATTTCTGTGAGGGCTCACTGTATAGACCTGACTAGCTATGGAACTAACTATGTGGATCAAACTGGTCTCAAACTCATAAAACTCTGCCTGCCTGTGTGAGCTTGTCATGTCCCATACCCCATAATTCAGCACTTGCGAGTCTGAGGCAAGAGGGTCACAAGTTCCAGGTGAGCTTGGGGCTGTGGCAAGGGCTCCATCTTTGATGTATTCTTCCCTGTCTCTCACCCACACAATGCTCTTAACCTCAGCAGACACCACCAGGTTCCCATGCAGAAATATAAATTCATAACCGTCTTAATAAACCAGGTATTTAGACGAAGACTGCTTACCTGTCTCGCTCCCAATCAAAGGTTGATTTGCAAAATGCTTGACAAAATCCTTTAGGGATGAGTACTCATTAAAGCCAAATTTAAATGAGTACCCAGTGTATTCAACATGAAAGTGTTTGACAGAGTCTTTGGCTCTGAAAGAAAAGAAAAAGTGTTTAATGTTATTTAACAAATGACAATTCTTTTTGAAGGCAAATATAGCAATGTGTTAGCATTACCATAAGTAAGCCTTTGAGGATGCTGAACACACAGCCATCAAAATCACTGAGCGTTTTAAAGGCTGTCACGAGTTTCTTCTGGCAGGGAATATTCTCAGCTTTTCACTCTACCTGAAGACAAGAGACAGTTCCTCTACCTTCTTTCCACTGACTGCAAAGGTTCTTGAATATTAAGAACCATAAAGGTGATGAATTCAGGGACAGAGGTGACAGACAGGACTTGTGTGTGTGTCCTTGGCCCTCCTCCCTTGTCTGGGAGTCAGACAGAAGCCAGCTTCTGTGAGTGAGTCACATGACCATAGTCTTCTCCCTCGCCTGCCTTCGTGATTATCTACGGAATAGAGTGTCACATTTCTAAGGCTGTCATTTTCGACTTCATCTTTGAGATAAAAAGCATTGGATAAAATCTCTCCTGCTCACTTCATATATTCGCTTCTCTTCTCCCTAGTCTCACCTCTCACTATGTGGCCAACACCCCAACTTCAGAATGTATCAGATCAACAGTAAGGTCTGCTGAGCCAGGTTGCCAGGTTGCCAGGTCTCAGGCCTAGACAATGACTCGGCAGGTGGAAGGTTCTAATAGGTTCTCAGGGATGGTGCTGATCTGGGGAGCCAGCTTCAGGGCTCCTGGCCATCGGGACCTGCTGTTTGTCTAGGAGGAGTTTTTCCACCTTTGCTCCTTACCTCCAATTGTCCCTTCCTGTTGGTCTCTGCTGGTAAACAACCTTGAGTCTTCCTGAAAATTCTACCTCATGATAATTCTGCCTTACATTGAGTGCCTCTTTACTTCTCATGCAGAAACTCTCCTTCTGCCGGGCGGTGGTGGCACACGCCTTTAATCCCAGCACTTGGGAGGCGGAGTTCTGAGTTCGAGGCCAGCCTGGTCTACAGAGTGAGTTCCAGGACAGCCAGGACTATACAGAGAAACCCTGTCTCAAAAAACCAAACCAAACCAAACCAAACAAAACTTTCCTTCTTTGATGCTATTTCTGCACTTTGCTTTATAGCAAGACTTGGGTCTTCGTGGCCCTATGAGACTAATACTTCTTGCCAATAAGGTCGTTGAATTAAGACGGCTGTTACCAAATGCATGCTTTCAAAGATCTATTATTAAGGGAACAAATAAATGAATAAAAAGAATCATAACTCTAAACAACCAGCCTATGGATCCTGGCACCTCTGCTGGTAGCTTCCTCCCACCTCCTACCAAGTGTTACCAAGTATTTGTAATGAAAACCAATGATTTGTATTTTAATTTTTCATGAAGATGAAATACACGTAATTTCTTCATAAATAGCTTATGATCAGATGAGTCGCACGTAGGTGAAACATTAGTTACCATCTGTGATCTAATAATTCTACCTGTTTATTTGAAATAGTTGGAAGAACCAAGCTATAGAACATCCTGACACACAGTATTTGTACACATGATCTCACATGTACAGATACATGTGTGTATAAGCATGTGTGCACATGTTTGTGAAATCCAGGGATTAACCTCAGGTATCATTTATCATGAATCTTCTGCATGGATTTTTTTTTTTTTTTGAGGCAAGGACCCTCACTGAACCTGACAATCATCAATTCAGCAAGTCTTCATGGCCAGTGAGCTCCAGGGACACTTCTGTGTCTTCTTCTCTAGTGTCAGGATTATAAGCATATACCAACATTCCTAGTTTTCTACATGGGTGCTGGGAGTCCAACTCAGTTACTTTTTTTCTTGCATAGACTTAGCTATTACTGACTTACTTCCTTAGCTATTACTGACTTACTTCCTTAGTCCCTAGCCCTGTTATTTAGAAAATTTATAAATACAACTTGTCAGGGTGACTCCAAGTATTAATAGATATAATTTTCCTCCCTTTGGCTGCCTAATTTGTTCCTTATTCTCTACCTATCTCTCCTTCTCCTTTTCTTTTTTTTCTCCTTCTTCTTTTCAAATAGGCATGTAGACTCACTGCTAGAGAATGGCAGACAGAATTCATAGATGCCCTGACCCCAGCTCCATGTATATATATCCTTGTTCCAGTTATGCAGGTAAGAACTAATCATGATAGGGCTGTGAAAAGATTTAGTGTATTGTTAAATCTCCAGATCAGTTCATCTTAAAAACAGGAAGAGTCTCTGTGTGGGCCTGACTTCTTCACTTAAGCTCCGTGGGAACAGAACGCTCTGTCAGAGGAGAGGGCAGAGAGGTGCTCTGGATGACACGAAGGCAGCAGACATTTGTACCATGTGTATTACTCATACAGGGGGAATAGCAGGGACCACAGTGGCATCTGTCAGTCGACACTGCTCCCTGAATGACAGCTAGGGGAACAGGGACCCTGGTGCTACCGCAGCAGGGAAATGAAAGACAGGCAAACGAGGCAAGGAAAGGAGGAAGTGATGCTGGGGTTCTGTGTTCCGGACAAGAGCCCCAGCTGCAGATAAGAACATCTTTGTGTCAGGCTGGTAGAATTTGAGGAGAAAAGCCACCCAGGCTAGGCCCGGAGTGTAATGCATGCAGGAACAGTGACACAGTCGGTTTGTGTTGTTTTAAGCCATTACCATTTTTTTTGGTGACTTGTTATATAGAAAATGAATACCAGAGGGTCCATGTCTAAGGAGAGGATAAGCAATATGTTAAATTCTTTGCTTTTTGAGCTCACTAAAGCCTGTCAACGGTTGTTTAGAGAGATACTTTTTTGTGTCTGTTTGTGTGTGTGCGTGCATGAACGTTTACACGTGTGCAGGCACGCTTACATGTACAAGTGCATGTGCATATCTTTGTGTGCATGTGGAGACCAGAGGCCAGCCTTGGTTATCGTTTCTCAGACAGTATCCATCTCTGGCTTAGAATTCACCAAACAGACTAGGCTGGCTATCCAGTAAGCAGTGTCTGTTTCCATAGCAACAGAATTGAAACTATACACTACCATATCTGACTTCTTCCATTCTTCCTTCCACTGCCCCTCCCTCTCCCTCTCTCCTCTCCCCTCCTCCCTGATTGAGAATAAAACAGCTAAGAAAGTAAAAGTATTTCCCAGATTGGAGAGCTAGCATAGTTGGTAAAGTACATGCCTTAAAGGCATGAGAACCTGAGTTTGGGCCCCAAAACCAAAGAAGAAAGAAGAGGGGGGAGAGAGGTGGGAAGCAAGGGGGGGGGGGAAACTGAGAGGGAGGGGGAGAGGAAGAATTAATTAATAACAAATCCCCAAACCAAATAAACCAAAATGGTTGAACTGGATGAAAAGGAGCTAGGAACAGCATCAGGGATGTAGCCACTGCCGTCTGGGGAGTACAAGGAGGCCAGGAACTTGCAGAAAGGAGAGAGGGGAGAGCAATGCTGGCCTTCAGGACTGCCCTGAGAAGGGAACACATGGCTTTTCCAAGGGTTCTTGGATTTGTAGAAGTGCTGCCACAGTCATCCAATGGCCCACTGAGGGCCATTATTAGCACAGAGCCTTTGATGCATGTCCAGCCAAGGCCAAAAGAACTCAAGAACACTTGATGCTTGCTACTAGAAGCCAGCATGTCAAGGGTTCAAGACTACAAGTGGGGTCAGTGGGGGACGGAAGGAGAAACCCTAAATGCACAGGGCGTCCTCATAGCCAAGTGTGACTCAGAGGGACTAGATTAGCTCATCACCTGGGGGAAGTGGATCGTGTCCACAGGAAAATTAAAGTTGCACATTATCCATTTGAGTCTGTGGCTAGGAACACTCCATGCTCACAAACCATTCTGCCTTCCCTAGGCAAGAAGGAAGTCACAAAAAGGGGCCCGGGCCAGAGATTCAGATGGCACTGCTGGTTTACTGTTGACTGAGCCAAGACAGACAGCCTGCTCCTTTGGGTTTCAGGGTCTTCATGTGTCTAATGACAGGTTGGGATTAAATAATTCTCAGTCTCCTTTGGTTTTGACATATTTTTTCTGCAGTGAATAAAACAAGAAATAATTTCTTAGTGTGTGTATGTGTGTGTGTGTGTGTGAGAGAGAGAGAGTGTGTGTGCGTGTGTGTGTGAGAGAGAGAGAAAAAGAGTGTGCGCGTGTGTGTGGTGTATGTATATATAAGTGTATGTGAGAGAGTGTGTGTGCATGTGTATGTATGTATATTGTATGTATGTATATATAAGTGTATGTGTAT
>NW_022196898.1:85235969-85277955 GCF_008632895.1 Mastomys coucha
GTATGTATATATAAGTGTATGTGTATGTATATGTATGTATATTATATGTATGTATATATAAGTGTGTGTGAGAGTGTGTGTGTATGTGTATGTATGTATATTGTATGTATGTACATATAAGAGTATGTGAGAGCATGTGTGTGTCTATGTGTATGTATGTATAAGTATGTGTGAGAGAGTTTGTGTATATGTATATGTATGTATATTGTATATATGTACATATAAGTGTGTGTGAGAGAGTTTGTGTGTACGTGTATGTATGTATATTGTATGTATGTATGTATGTATGTATGTATGTATGTATAAGTGTGTGTGAAAGAGTGTGTGTGTATGTGTGTGTACGTGTCCCTGTGAGTGCAAGTGCCCAGGTAGCTAGAGGTGTCAGATCTCCCTGAAGCCTGTGCCACTGGCCTTTGTGAACTCCCAAACACGGATACTAGGAACCAAGCTTGAGTCCTCTGCAAGAGCCCAGTACACTCAACCATGGAGCCATCTCTCCAGCCCTGGAAAGACTTCTTTACAATCCTACCATTCAGCGCTTGAAATTCTTTAATCTGGTGACTCACCAGGAATCAGGGAGTGTTTGTTATCTGGCAGTGTGAGTGCTGTAAAGAGAGCAAGCAACAGATGGGACTGAAATCTACCAAGTTCCCAGGCACCTACCTCACGGAGAGAGAGTAGAGCCCCATCCGCTCATTGCTGTCCCTCAGCAGGTAGCTACCATCACGTCCATTGGAGAGCAGAAGGGCCTCAGCAGCATGGCGGGTGAGGTTGCCGTGATACCACCTAGAGAGACCAGAACAGGGCTTTCCTTTAGGATGTGCCATGGGTAACCCTTCTCTGGGGTTTCCTCTCAGAGATTCATTAGCAATAGTCTCCATTTTAAGGATGCCAGAGACCAGGCTCTCAGCCGGAATGAGAACTAGGAATTCCCCAGATGAGTGCGAGAAACGCCAGTGGCACCTAGCAGTGGGCTGTGGGCTAACTGTAATCAGAACAAGCCCCACACCATCCTAACCTCCAGCTCCTAAGAATGTGACCTTATTCAGAGAGAGGTGAAAACGAGGCCAGTCAGGTGGGCACGATCCAGTGTGGTTGGAATCCTCCAGTAAAAAGGGAATGCTGGAGGACAGATTTCCATAGAGAAGGCTGTGTGACCAGGGTTGTAGCCAGAGAGCCAGAGTGACCAAAACAGGTTCTTCCTCGAGGCCTTCTTGAAGGAGCCACCCTCACAGATGCTCACCTTTGAGACTGTAGCGCTTGAAGCTGTGAAGTGATAGATTACTCTTTGTCAGAGTACCTAGTTTGGAAGACCGCCAGTAAATAATAGTGCTGTTTAAGGAACCTAATCTAAAATAGCTGTAACAAAGGGCCCGGGGAGATGGCTCAGCGTTTAAAGTATTTGCCATGTGCATGAGGACAAGAGTTTGCCAGTAGTTATAGCTTGAGGGGGCGGAGGGGTGAGAGGAGAGAGAGAGAAAGATCGATCGGGCTGGCTAGCAAGACTAGCCACACACATTCAAGCTCTGGGTTTGTTTGAGAGGCACAGCCTCAATGAATTAGGTGGAAGAATGGTTTCCAACATCAACTCTGAGCCTCCACATTCACAAGCACTCCCTCCTCCACACAGAAACACATGTCCACATACATGCGAGCACTCGTATAGACATAGGCTCAAACATGACAGTGGAAAAAGAAAAAAAATGTCCATAAAAGCATTGGCCGATTTGTCTTTCTTTTGCCCACTCTCACTCTTTTCTAAGAGTAGGGAAATTTCATGAGAAAAACCAAGCTGCCCAGGGTCATGAGAAAAATGAAGCTGTGCACAAAGAACCCTGGTGTTTTAGAGTGAGCAGTGGCTGTCAAAGTTGAAACAGTGTTTCAAGTTGATGAATCGAAGGAGCTGGGAAAGTCCCAAGGAGATTCAAGCTGACCTTTCCATATTCCTGTGTTTTTAAACGATGATCTTCGTGGTTTAGAAAAGACGGTATACATGTATGGTTAAAATAAGACAATAAAAATCGAGCCCTTCTCTTGCCCCGAAGCCTCAGTTTCTCTGTTCCTTCCTCCAGGAGACAGTTTCCCGCATCACTGTGTCTCCTCCTCAGAGCTAGTTCATGAATTTAGCTAGTGTTCAGTTCTACCCCCACTTCCTAATTCTACAGGGTTGAGAGCATTCTATGCCATGGCCATGTACTCTGGGCCTTTCTCCTTGGTCATCAAGCAGTGTGGTAAGTGGGGTAGCGACCTTCGGGTCATGTTGCCTGGGTCCCAATCTAGGTGATACCTTTCACTTGAAATAAAACCTTAGGCAAGTTACTTCACCTGACTGAGCCACTTCAGCTCCCTCACAGCCAAAGTCTGATGAACATTATCTGTCCGAGGTGCTGTGCAAGGCTGGAGAGATGGCTTCGTGGTTAAGAGCACTGGCTGCTCTTCTAGAGGACCCAGGTTCAATCCCAGCACCCACATGGCAGCTCACAACTTTCTCTAACACCAGTTCCAGGGGACCTGATACCCATGCACATGAAATAAAATTAAATAAATTAAAAAAAAACAATATCTGTACTGCTCATGCTAATACCAGTGAAGTGAGAAACAGCGGTACTCAGTAGGTTAGTTACCATCCCTAATCAGTGAGCTTCACTCAGCTAATGCCTGACAGTGTCTCTGCTGTGGTATACTATCCTTATTTTATTTAGTATTTCTATTTAGTTGCAGGGACCCTCCAGTCTCGGGGTGCTGGTGAGGCAGAGATGGCCAGTCATTCAGATGATGTGGGTGGTGTCCAGGAGGCATCTGATGTGTCCGTGCAGCAGCAGCGCAGGCATCCGTCCGTTGTGATGTGGCTGTGGCGTGAAGCCTGAGCCTGAGCAGCTGAACAGTAGAGTTAAGTGGGGCTGTGGGAGAGAGCTGTGTTGGCCAGTGCTGCTTTCTCTGGCAGATCTCTCACAGATGAAACTGCACAGTGGCTGACGGGAGTCTGGAACACGCCCCCTTCTCTGTCTGACTATCACCTTTAACATCTCTTTTTATCGAAGGCTTTTGTGTCCCCCTTTATCTCCCAAAGCACTCATCTCCTGAGTTCCTTTTAAGATTTAAATTTTGAATTGTCCCTAAAAGCAAAGTGCGTAGAACAGAGCCACACCTTGTTTGCCTGGTCTTGCTTCAGGGCACGCACAATGCTGCCTGAGCTTGCTCTGGTCTCTTCAGAATTGCATGAGGAAGCTTACACAGAGCCTACTGTGGACAAAAGTTCCAGGTCGTCATTGTTTTTTCTGTATGTTTGCAGAGCTAATATTTCTAGAACGAAGCGTAGTAAAAAAAACAGTTGTTGACTAGTGGGCACTGTGAAGAGAAAAGGTGGACTAATGAGCATCCACCTTGGACCAAAGCAAGTCCAAGAGTGACCTGCTTTGTGAGCAATGCAGTGAGAAGGGGCCGCGCTTTCAATGCGATCTGATCCCTTCCTTCTTCTGTAGCCTCAACCACTCTGACCTCCAACCACTTTAGCTGAGCTTAGCAACTCTGTGGTCCCTGCTTTAGCTTAGCAACTCTGTGGTCTCTGTTTTAGTTTGGCAACTCTGTGGTCCCTGTTTTAGCTTGGCAACTCTGGCCGTTGCTTTAGCTTAGATACTGTGTGACCCCTGTTTTAGTTTAGGAATTGCATGGTCCCTCCCAGTAGCAACTTCAGGTTGTCACGAATCAAGATGACAAGGTTTTCAGAGAGAAAACCCATATTTCCATATATTGAGATACTGTCTTCTGTTATACAATTTCCGCAGTTCCTTAACTTTTGCAAAGAGAATAAACCACAGGCTTTACCAAATTCTCTATCTCTAACACGCCAGACATTCTCCTAGCCGCTTGGTGGCATGCCACTACGCAGTCTCGAATAAGGTTTATTTTCCAACTCCAAGCCTTTGGGTCTTACCTTCTCTAAAGAAACGAAAAGGAGAAACTGCTACTGGTAACTGTTTTAGAAGGCACCATGTCATAGTCACCTTTATCCCTATGGCTTATAGATTTTCACAGTTGCGTCCCAAGGTCAGAGGCAGTAAGAGTAAAGAAGCTAGTCTAATTTTAGACCTGGGCAGAATACTTGCATTGAGTTTATAAGAATATCAAAACTAGCAGTGAACCTTGAAGGAAACAGGGGCCTTATCTCTCCCATGCTAAGGCAGCAAATTAGGAAACACCCACCCACTAAATAGTTTGCAAAGCCGCTTCTCGGGGAGGTACAGGAAATAAACTCAACCACAGAGATCCCAGGCAGGCTGGACCCCAAAGCTGGTTCTCCATTCAGCCCCTTCTACCTTCATCCCAGTGCCTCCCCAGTCCAGATCCTTCTAGGGAAGTGTTCCAGCATGCTGGAAACACCACGGTGTTTTATCCTTTGGGTTTTATTACTTCAACTTGCTGGCCTATTTATGCCTTGTTTATGCTATGTCCTTTGAAGGAAAGACTTTAAAATTTTTGAGAAAACACACAGTACGTTAAAAGCACACTCAAAAAAAAAATGTTACAAAGGAAAAAAAAACCCTTTCTATATGCTATTTACTTAAATATTTTTGATATGGGCTGGAGAGATGTCTCAGTGGTTAAAAGCACTGACTGCTCTTCCGAAGGTCCTGAATTCAAGTTCCCGCAACCACATGGTGGCTCACAACCATCTGTAATGGGATCTGATGCTCTCCCCTGGTGTGTCAAAGGACAGCTAAAGTGTCTTCATATACATTAAATAAATAAATCTCTAAAAAATATTTTTGATATTTACTTTGCACAAATATTTATATAAACCACTAAATTCACTACCAGACCACTAATGAGTTGCTGTTGGAAATCAACACAAAGCCTTGCTACTCAAACTTTGGGCTAGCCCGAGGTCTTGGTAGAAATGTATATTCGTATCCCTAAAGCCCCCTGACTGTGGAGGCTCAAGTGATCCCTACCCTGCTAAGAATCTGAGAAACATGATCATCGTGAAAGAGCCTTGATCCTAAGAACCTAAGGGCTTGAGTTTGCTATCTGGCATCTGGGGAAAAGGGCAAGGTGAAGTACTTTGTCAGTTTCCATAGGGAAAGGAAAGAGGATGTGCACATTAGCAGTCAGAAATCCCCTGTGGCTGCCGACCTAGTGTGGTGTGCTGGATCTCATGGAAGGAAGGACAGAGCCAGGGAAGCTTGGTGGAGCTCCCTTGACGATGGCACCCTGGGCTTGACAATGGATATCTGATCTATTAGGTAGTGAAAGGACATCTCGAGAGGAAGAAGCACAAGCTAAGGCACTGGGGTCAGTTTGTATATGGTACATATGGACAACAGAATGCCTAGCTGAAGCACAGGGCCCATGTTGGGGAGTAAAGCAAAATAACATTAGAAAAATTGGTGATTTGCATCCTCACTTAAGATTTTTTTTCTATGCCTCCCTCTCTTCCTCCTCCCTTCCCTCCCCTCCTTCCTTCCTGGTTGTACTGGGGGTTGAACCCAGGGCCTTGAGCATGTTAGCTAAGTGCTCTACTAAGCAAAGCCCTCAGCTCTAGTATTTATTTCTCAGCGAGAAAATTTCTTAGCAACCCATGCCTACGGATTATTAATACATTTAATCATACACCTCCCTTCCTGGCAAAGAGAAGTGACCTGGAACTTGGATTCTGTTTATATACTGAGTTATAAAGGGACATATATTTGAACCAAAAGCAGGAATAGAAACTCTTGATTTATAAGAAAGCAGAAAAAAAATAAAAAAGCCCACAGCTGGCATAAATACTCAAAAAAAAAAAGTCTTTCTTTTTTCTTATCTTTCAAAATTGTTCTCATTTTAGAATGACAGTGAGACCCTTTGAAGTTGTTGGGCCCCGAAGGACAAATGGATACTGTGTCTCTTCTTCTCCAAGGCCATGGCACAGACGACTGGTCTGTGGTGGAAGCCTGGCTTCACATTCCCCGTGAATGTAGTGGGGAGAAACCGTGAGATCTCCACTGGGCTTTCCGGATCCAAGATGTCCTCACTTGGGTTGATATGACCTTAGCTCCTGAGTTGTTCCACCGAATTGGTCGGATGTTGATCTCATTTGTGTACCTTTGTACACGGAGTCAGTGTTGGATGTTTCCACCATGGGAAAGGCAAGACTCTTGGCCTCTCGGTGTCATCAGAAATTGCCAGGGTCGATGTCCAAAGACATCTCTCATTTAACTCCAGAGCTCTGAGCGCTGTATTACATACAGTCAGGCTGTATCTAAGACAAGATGGTATTGTTCGTAGGAGACACCCACAGGGTGGAACTTCACTTCGCAAGCAGAGAGAGGCAAGCGGAAGCTTTCCACAGGGCTGGGGAAGTTCAAAAACAGCTCAGGTAGGTGCAGCACATCGTCCGGGGGAGGGGAGGCTGAGCCTCCCTCCCCACGGTCTTTCCAGCTGGGAGTTTTTGGTGATGGAATCCGCAAGGCTGGACTTTCCACATCACTGCTTTAAGTGTCCCGCCTATATACCCTACTAGCAGGGCTGAATGGTGAGCCTAACTGTACAAAGCTTTAGGAAACAGAACTGGCAGAGGCACAGCATGCAAATATCTACCCACTAAAACTAGGTGTTAAACCTCAGCTCACAAACAAACAACAAAAAAACAAACAAAACAAAACCTGGTTGAAAGGAAAAGTATAGGAGTATTTTTAAGAGGGGTTTCTGCCCTGCTGTACCCCTGTATAGCTCCAGAATAAAAGACACAGAACTGTTGTATTTTTACTAACAGTCTGTAAGCCTAAACTGGGCAGGTTCTGAGCTATTCTAACCTACATCGCAGCCATAGGCCCTGGGTTACTTGCCAGTGTGAGTCTAGCTCTATTTGCTCTGCACCATGTGTATCCTTGGGGCAAGTTTCTCCAGGCCACATGCTCATGGTCCATCCTCACAGTCCATCCTGACTCTTGGAGGCCTTCTTCTTCCCCCATCTTTTTTCCTTCTCCTCGTGGTCCCTACCTGAGACCCCCCCTTCTTGATTTCCAGTCCCACCTTCCTCTCCCTCCTGTCCAGAGGAGCATTCTTTATAGCACATTGGTCAATACAATGCCTGTGTCCAGGCTACAGGCTGATCTTGGGGCACAGAACTCAGCATCTCAATGCACAGAGCACAAGACCCACCCCAACACAGAGGTACTTAGAGACCAGGTCAACCTGTGCTTGGAGTCTAATGATAAGACCAAAAGTTCTGGATACTGGAAACACCAAGACAGACAGAGGAAGAGAGGACAGAGACTCAAAAACATGGGAGTCAAAGAGAGAAAGACAGAGATACAAAAGGACACGCTGTGTAGGCCAGGAGCCAGGAGAGCAAGACAGGAGCTTTGGGAGTCCAAGGTCAGGCTACATTACATAGTTAAACCAAATCTGAGTAGATAAGGGAAAGAATGAGTAAGGAGAAAGGGGAGAGGGGCTTCCCTCGTCAGGATCCACCTCCAAGTGGAATTAAAGAAGGGAAGAGATTGAAAATAAGAACAAGGAAGAAAGAGGAAGGGAGAGATAGAGAGGAGGTGGAGATCACGGATCTCACCTCTCACACAGCCAGCAGAAGTAAGTGTACTGGGTGTGGCTAGGAACAGTAACTAGTGACTCAGCAAACATACACAGAGAGAGACCCAGTCATCTACAAGACAGAGGCAAAAAACACAGCGGTCCCACAAAGAGAGACTCACAGAGTCTGAGACAGATCCACGTGCCCAGAGACGTTAGATACTGGGAGCAGATGAGGGACACAGCCACTGACTAGAGAGAAGGGTAGAAATTACATCTCCTCACTACAAGTTGCTTGTGTTCATTCCCAGGGGCAGCCTGCAGTGTTACAGCATCATCCCCCAAAGGGTGTGACAAAGGAAATAGTTTGCATTGGGCAAAATATTCTGTGGATGAGAACTTATAGTCCCTCAGACTGGCTGGTCAAGGATCCCCAAGCCAAGGTTCCCTCAGGAGGCTCCATCCATCTCCTCAGGAAATGATGTTGACTGTGCACATGCTCTGACCAATCTTGTATCCCTCAGAAAGTGCTGGCTCAGGGTAGCTGCCGTAGACCATGCTTACCAGTGGAAACCTACCCCTATGGGTACACGAAAGAGTCCTGCACCTCAAGAGATGTAGAACTCACAGGCACGTAGGTCCTTATTCCATCTCTCCTTTGTATACTGCTTGCTTCCAATTTCTAACCAGTATCGGTTTAGTTCACCAGTTAAAAAGCCTTGGATGGAAGGGAACTCAGTCTAGAGTGTGACGTCACCAGGCTGAAGTCATCAGCCTTGAATTCTGGTCTTGGCTTTGAGTCAACAAGCATTTAATACATCTGTTCTTTGACAAAAGGTAGGCTCATGCAGAAGAGGTAAACCGAGTGTACCTCCCTGCTCCTCAGCGGCTCCCTTCCAAGAAGAGGGCGAAGCCAATACCACAGCATCCACACCCGCAGAGTGCCCATTACACACCCATACTGGGAAAGGCACAGGTGCGAGTCAGAACAATAGGAACAGGAATATGAACCCGGGCAGCTTTAGGAGTGCACAGCACTCAGGCAAACACAGAAGGGATTTAGAAGATGTTTATCACCCCAGCTCAGGGGGAGGAGGGACAACAAAACAACAACAAAAATATTCAAAAGTAGTAGAGCTATGCTTTGCTGGGGTGTGAGTCACTCAGTGGAAGGCTGACTTCCACCCATGCACGCTCCTTACTGTGTCGTTTCTCAATCATCAATCTGAGCCTAAGGACTCCTCAACTGTGGCTGCTCAGCATGGTCCACTGCCTCATTATCCTATTGAAACCTAAAACGTGATGGCCATGTAATTAGTCCTATATCCCTACAAACACCCAGTGATGCCACACTATCCTGTGATCAAACCTAGCTCAGACCCTCTGGAAATTCAGACTAACCCAACTAGCAAAAGATTAACATGGAGAAATGCGCACCCCCTACCACCCGAGATGAGACCTACACTTGCTCGAACAGAGGCCACGATAAGGAAATATCTTACCAAAAAAAAAAAAAAAAAAGACAGAGCAAAATTATGATTACAGTTCAGTCTGTGTATGTGACAAGTGTGTTCACTGAAAAATGTACTTATATGGCAGGAAAGATTTTGAATAATGTCATTTTAGGTAGACATGTTCTTTGGGTAAAAATGACTGAACTTTAAAATTTTTCCCCAACTTCTAATAATTGCCACATTCATATAATTTGACTGTTTGGTATAAATAATTTCAAACACAAAGAAAAGTGAGAAATAATCTAAACAATGCATACATTTAAAAACACCCACTAGCTTGCGTGCAAGGGAAATTGGTCATTCCTTCTATCATATGGATCAAACTCAGACTGTCAGGTTTGGTGACAGGTTTTACCCATGGGGCCTTCTCTCTGGCTTGATAGTAGCTATTCTTTAGGGAGAATATATTTTTGCCATGTGTTTTATTTAGTTTTTGACAAGCAGCTGTAAATAAAGCAGACTTACATGACAGCCCTCTACATTTCCATATATCTCTAAATAGAGCATCATTTCATGTAATGCTCACGTCAGTATAAATTAAATAGCGACATGTATGCATTTTAAAGGTGTAAATACTTTGAGGACAGATGGGCTGTTTGTCATAGCACTTAGTCTTGTCAGGTTTATCCCTTTACTCATGACTTCCACCTCATATAGTGCTGTATTTTCTTATTGAGCTGACAAACATAGTCTGGGGCCACCTTTCCCACCTGCGGCATATCCTTCCTGCGACACGGTTTCCACAGACACTGTAAGGCCCTCAGGCTCACACTATTGCATGTTTTGCTATGCCCAGGGTGCAGTTTGCACAGTCCAGGCTTCCCTTCCACATCCTCCCAGCCTTGCCCAACATCCTCATTCCGTAGATGGATTTATGAATGAGTGGAAGAGCAGAGAATGCAGCGAAGCAGCTACTCCCAATGTGAGGAACTCATGTGGCAGATTCCCAATATGTAAATGGAAGGAAACCACCCATGGGAGGGAAAGAACACAACTGAAGAGGAAACTCACTTGAGCTGAAACATCCCAGGCAGTTCTCTGCTTTCACGGCATCACACAGCCACAGAACAAACTGCCCTCCATTTTTAGAATTCAAGATGTCAGAGCGGTCTACAGAAGTAATGAGCCTCATTGCGCTATCTACCGTCACATCTCTGTGGACATTTTGGACTTGATAGTGTTCTTTGCCTGATTTTGTTGTTGTTGCTATTTGTTTGTTTATTTGTTTTTTTTTTCTAGCCCAGAAAATTGATTGTGCACAGAATTCATTAAGGTTCTGGCTCATTGGGATATTGGCCTATCCCTGCGGGCCATCTAGTAGTCAAAGACATGACATTTTTTTAAATAATAAGTTGTATTGATTTGTAGAAGTCATAGAATTTTCTTTTTCCCCCCTCAGTTTACATGTGCACCAAAAAATGTACCAGTTTAATAAACAGGGAGAAGTTTGAGGAAAATTAGGAAGTTATTTTTGTGGTGACGCTTGTGGGCTCTGTAGACCTGGCATATACACGGCAAGAGATCGATTGGTTCCTCTCTTTCTCATCCGTAAGTGCACATGGCCTCGGTAACACCAGCAGTCTGAATTAAAGGAGTTCCTGCAGGCCAAGGGGGAAAGACAGTGCTTGTGGGTGGGAAGCTTGCACAGCTGAGTTTTGTTTAGTTATTGTTTAATGGGTGGGCGCGGCAAAGCAGCAATGCACTGTGGGAGTCCATCAGCTGTGGGGCAATCCTCGCATGCTTCTCAGATCCGCTGGGTGGGAGGCCTGACGTGCCCAGTGCCCTTGGCTTTTTCAAGTCGCTGTCTGCTCTACAAAATGGGTGCCTAATACTGCACCATGATAGTTGTGAAGGCCGAATGCAGCAAGATGTGCAGATAGCATGGGGTTAGTGCATAGCCGGAGAGCATAACGACCGATTGTCGCAGAGGGAAGCGACCTGGCTTGTGAGCTAAGCATGCACAGTGGACCTAGACAGGGTGCACTTTGGCCAGCCAGATTCCTCAGGCGCTTACCTGGAAAGCTAGAGGAAGTGTGTCTTTGGAGGCCAGAGCGAGTGTGTACAAAGTGGCTGTCGTGTAATGGGGATGCATTGCATTTATCACTATGTACTTCCTGCGCCATTCGCTTGTTTTGTGTGGACTGAGAGCCAAGGATGGTTGAACGGATTGAAATAGGGGAAAAATGTGTGTGTGTGTGTGTGTGTGTGTGTGTGTGTATGTATGTGTGTGTGTGTGCTCGTGTGCGCCTCTGTTTGGCAGTTGTAGACAAAACTCACATTGCCTATAACTAATGTTTCCTTTGGGCACTATCAAGTCATTTGTGTGTATCTTTTTCTAATGTTTGTTTAGTGCAACAGAAACACATACGGGAACTTGTGGCACACTAAGGCTGTGAAGCCAAAACCATCTGTCACCTTTACCTTTACTACAAAGATGACCTTTCGTTGTTGGTCTTGTTTTCTTTTGTTTTGCACCACTCTCTGACTTACTCTTACATGCAAGGAACAACAAAAGCTCTATCTTCCTTCCTTCCTTCGTTTCTCCTTTCTTCTTTCTTTCTTAAAGACAGAACCTCAGTATGTAGCTCAGGCTGGCCTCAAATTCACAAATCCTCCTGCCTCAGCATTCCAAGTGCTGGGATTACTCACATGGTGTTGCCCGTTCTGCAGATCAAATAAGGACAGGCAAACTCTAATTTAAAAAAAAAAAAAAAAAAAAAAAGGGCCGGGCAGTGGTGGTGCACACCTTTAATCCCAGCACTTGGGAGCAGAGGCAGGCAGAATTCTGAGTTCGAGGCCAGCCTGGATTACCGAGTGAGTTTCAGGACAGCCAGGGCTACACAGAGAAACCCTAAACAAAAACAAACAAACCAACCCCCTCCCCCCCCAAGGCACACTCCCTAAGCTCCTCTGTACAGTGGGCCATCTAGTTCTAAAAGTTATATCATGACTTATGATTTCAGCTTTGTAAGCTGCTCAGTGAATCACTCTCATGAAATGTCAGTCCTTGAAGAGAGTGTATCTGTGTGTACCAACATTTCCTTTCAAAGAGTCAGATCTCTGCTTTCACTTCCAGTTTCTGTGGAAGTGACCATTGCATTAGTTAGGTTCAGGCTGGAGCCGTCCAGCTCCTCCATCTGAGGCTAACTCCTATGTACTTTGCCTGAGGCTAGGAAGGTGTGTGCAATAAATCAAGAGAGGGCATGGGACACTCCTGGCAACTGGCAGCTCAGATTCCAGGGACTCTTGGGAAAGAATACAACTGTAGGGCCTCCCCTCTTCTTATAAATAGGATCACTAAAGAGGGCATTCCTGGTTTTGACTTTCCAGGCGTGGCTCCACAGGGAAGGCTTAATCTACATCCATCTTAGTCTCTGCACTCTTCACCTAAATTGGCAGAGGTTGTCATGCCAACGGTGGTCCTTCCTGTACCACCTTCCCTGGAGAGCTGGATCTGCCTCATTATCAGTTAAAAGCTTGGAAACTCCTCTGGAGCTTTTCCTTGAACTGTAAATGAACCTCAGGAATCCTGACCCCTCGACCCACGTCTGTGTGCCCCGGTGAACCTGAAGTGTGGCCTAGCTGTTCTTCTGTCACACGCTTTCCGTGTAGGCATGTCGGGGGTTGGGTAATAATCCCTTATCAAATAAAACCTGGGAAACTGGACATGAGGCCCATCCACATCACCTCCTACTCTCTGAGTTCTCGTGGTACTGGGGCCTTGTGCCTTGGCCAAGTGCTGGGCATGGGGAGCTATTGCGGAATGGCTGGAGTCCTGAGCCTCTCAGTGCCTGACCCACCCCACATCTTGCTTCAGAGAGCGGAGGAGGAGACCTAGCTGTTCCCAGAGCTGAGCCTCCCCTGCCTGGCTCCCTGCGTCTGCCCTGTGAGTCCTTACACCTCCAGGACAAACAGGGCTTTGTGTCCCCTCTCCTTTGAGGCTCCCTGATGCACTGAAGGGGAAAATATGTGCTTTTGGATTGGCACTCCAAAGGAACTGAGTGGCTTGACTGGGTTCAAGTTCTCCTTGTTTGGTAGCCAGTGTTCTGCAAAGTCCTGCGTGTTCTGGGAGGGCCAGGGATGGGTTTACTGCAGTTCTGGGTCTGGCTCACAGCATTTACATATTCCAGAGCCTGAAGAAAAGTAGGGACCGAAGAACCAAGATTAATCCCCTATCCCTTTCTCTGTGTGTTTGCCTCCACTAAATCATCTCTTTACATCTGAATGAAATATGCAAGGCCCCTAGTTTCACCCCTGGCACCTCACAAAACAAACCAATCACAACAAAAAAAGAAATATCTAATGACTGGAATAACCCATTAAAATCATTTTAAAATTCAAGTCCCTAAAACCAGGCTTCATCTATTTTTATCTATCCATTAACTAACTAACTAACTAAATAAATAAAATAAACAGACTTTTTTATGGGGCTTTGAAAAAAACTGGATTATTCTGGAGGCTTGGTACAGATCATGCCTCGCTAAAGTGGATTAAAGGTTCAAAGAACAAGTTTATATTGGGAATTCAGCCAGAGGCAACAGGTCCTTGACAACATTCCTCAGCTATCTCCTATGGAAAGCCTATCACTGGTGCGCCAGGGGCAAGTGCCGGCTTCTGTGGGCACTTAAATATTCAGTTTTGTAGGATGGAGGCTGAGTCCTCAGCAGTTTGAGATTGGTTTATTCCCTGGTAGAGCGAATGGCTCAAATGGGACAATGCTGAGAAATAAAAGAGTTCTAGAAATCAAGGCTTTCTCAGGCACACACAGGTAGACCACTGATTATGTTTAAATGAACTGTGCTCCTTAATGGTTTTCAAGGGAGGTGAAAATATGCTAGCATTGACTCCAGCGACAGCTGTACTCTCAACGCTGAAGTGGGTGAGTTTTATATTATGTGAAATGCACCTCAATGAAGCTCTTGGCCACAGGCCCCAACTTCTCAAACAGAATAAAACAGAATGCCAGAACTTATTAGTGACTTTAAAATTTAGGGGCACATCCTAAATTAAAATAAACGATAAAACTGTACCTAACACAGAGAATATACATTTTATACCTTGATTCTTAATTTCAGTCTTGCTTTAGAGGCATGTAGAGGAAGAAAACAAATGTCAGCCCAGAGACATACTTCTTTCTTTCTTCCTTCCTTTCTTCCTTCCTTTCTTCCTTTCTTTCTTTCTTTCTTTCTTTCTTTCTTTCTTTCTTTCTTTCTTTCTTTCTTTCTTTCTTCTGTGTCATGCATAGCCTGGGCACCAAGAATTTAAAACAAAACAGATGCCTAGGAAGTAGTTCAATAGGTAGAAAATTTGCTTTGAATCCTGGGAGCCCTGCATAAAATGGGGTGTGGTGTTATACACCTCTAATCCCAGCCCTTGGGAGGTAGAGTCGGGAATATCAAGAAATTCAAGCTGGGCAATGGTGGCACATGCCTTTAATCCCAGCACTTGGGAGGCAGAGGCACAGGTGGCTTTCTGAGTTTGAGGAATTACAGAACAGCTAGGGCTACACAGAGAAACCCTGCCTCAAAAAAAAAAAAAAAAAAAGTCATCCTCATTTACCTCGAATTGGAGCTGAGCTATAATCAGACCCTGTGTCAAGCATTAAAAACAAAAATAAGAATAAGCAAATAAGAAGTTCCTTTAGTCTGTCTAGTATATAAAAATGGTTGGGGCCCACACTGTACAGCAGTCTCTTGAACATCTCAAATTTGCATTGTTCTTGAGACCAAGTTCTGACATTCAAGAAAATTTCCAGGTCTTCCAAAATAGAGAGCTCTGGATACAAGTGTTCCATTTATTCTGTAATAACAATAAGGCCCCAGTGGACTTAGTATCAGGTGTCTATTCTTTGTCCGGGAAGGGAAACCTGTGGTTCACCTGTACTGGCTTCATCCTGTCCCCTGACACATGGTCAGGTTCATTTGTGTCCTCTGAGCATGTTGACAGTTCCAAAGCATAGATCCTGTTTTCAGGATTTGTTTAATTAAAGAGACAGAGTTGCAAATTTTCTGAATCTATCTTCTCCTTTGGGTATCTTAACTTCAGTGGCCGGAGAGGGCTGGGAGTACAGGTACAAGCCTTGGGGGCCGGCCAGTAAGGCTGTCACAGAGCTGCTCATCTCTGTGATTCTTGAGTGGACGCTCACAGAGGGCCCTTCTGTTTTGTTTTGTTTTTTGGTATTTCAAGACAGGGTTTCTCTATGTAGCCCTGGCTTTCCTGGAACTCACTCTGTAGACCAGGCTGGCTTCGAACTCAGAAATCCACCTGTCTCTGCCTCCCAAGTGCTGGGATTAAATGCATGTGCCACCACTACCCGGGTTACTTCTGTTTTGTTTTTTGTTTTGTTTTGTTTTGTTTTCTTTTTTTGAAGAGAAACATGGAGAGCTTTTGGAGCTCTGATGACCTCATAAGGAGTTTCCTTTGTCGAAAATCCTAGCTGTCAATACCAAATGACTTTGCAGGTCCTTGGCTTTAAATCTAAATATGGAGACTTATTGAGAGCTGCTTTTAGAATTTTTATTAATTGATTATTATTACATGTGTACATGGTGTGTGTGTGTGTGTGTGTGTGTGTGTGTGTGTGTGTGTGTTCTTGAGCATGCGGGTATCCGTCTATCTATCATCTGTATGGAGGTCAGAAGACAGCTCTGCCGAGTGGGATCCAGGGATTGATCTCAGGTTGTGAGGCTTAGCCAGGCTGAGCCACAGCATCTCTATTTGCTGTGCCAGCATGGTGCCCTGAGAAATTTTACAGTAGCGCAATACAATACGATACAATCTCTGCAGTGTAAACAGAGATTTCAACTCATCCTCAGAGTCCAAGGATGGAGCCACTGGCAGGTGGCTGTCTTAGCTTTGTTATTTCACTGATGGGACTGATCAGATGGGATTTAAACCCCTTTCATGTTCACTGTCATCCTGTGCAAGGTGACAGTGTGTCTTATGTCATTGGGTGATGAGGAATTCCAGCTGCTTAGGTAGATAGCAGGTCCAGCATCCTCTCTCTTGGGAAACAGAAGTGTGTAGATGCAAGGCTTTGTCTCCAAGGAAACCCCCTTTCTTGTTTGAGTAGCCTCTTTTTTTTTCTTTACTAAATGTCCCGATGAGCAGTGCCATTGGGGTCCCTTCTGATGAACCCTGATGATGTCATTTAACCTAACCCTGCCTATCTGAAGCCTGGCTGTTGTTATCTTGTGTCTAAAGGGTATGCTGCCATTACAGAGAGGTATCTACGAAAGACCTGGCAATGCTGTGTGAGAAGGAGGCACCATAGAAACAAGACTGCCGTACAAACTTCCTCATTCTTTTTCTTTTGAAAAAAAAAAAAGAAAGAAAAAAAAAATCCCTGTTACTCACAGCCGTGTAGTCTTTCTGTTTATGGAACCAGTGACACACTTTGCTGCCAAGAGGCACACTCAGAGCTCTTCCACCTCATGTTAATGATAAGCTAGAGCAGTATCGAAGAAACAGACGATTGTGCGCACACATTCCACTTCTGACCCAGCAGCTAAAGGATGCCCAACAGTTGATTTTTGTCACGTTCTCTCTCAGTGTAACTGTTCTCACTTTTAGAAAAATATCTTACACTTTTACAGTCAATCAGCGCCCCCAGAAGGAAACTCCTACAAATCAATTAAACTGGCCAGGTGGAAGACCATCAGGCGGCAGAGGGAAGACACGGAGTCCTGGCAACACTGATCGGAGTAACGATTTTTTCATGCGAGTGGGAAGTTCTACTCATTGAAAAAGCGCTCTTACCCCAGATCCTGGAGCAGGTCTGTGCCTCCATCTGCTCTGCCCCACAGCTCTGAGGGATCCTGGGTATTCATGTCCCCTCCTAGAAGTTCTGCTCTGCCCATTCGTTCCTTTGCTCCTGATGGCTGACTCCCTGCCAGGTGCTGTGTGAAGAGAGAGATTGGGATCTGCTGCTGCTGGACCCGCTGTTGCTTCTTGGTAAGACCAGAGTCGGCTGTGGCTGAGTCTCCAGCTAGCAAGGAAGTGAAACTTGGTTGCTCCTCCCACTGTCTCTGCCACCCAGGGCCTGGGCCTGAGGCATAGGCAGGGGTGTTCTGTCAGTCAGGAAGTGTGCTAACGCCTCCTCCGACAGCAGAGCACCTCAGACACCACCATGTATTATCAAGCCAGATTTTGCCAAAGGAAACAGAAGGACCACCCACCCAGGATGAGACTATTAGGTCAAACTCTTTGTAGAAGACCAAACTGTAGCTTCTCCCTACCAGGGTTTGAAGAGGAGGGTGCAGGCACACACCCACCTCACACAGCGGCACAAGGAACACCAAGGTAGCTTCGACATCAGATACATCTTTTTTTTGAATGAGTTAAAAAAATTAGACTTAGCCGGGCAGTGGTGGCGCATGACTTTAATCCCAGCACTTGGGAGGCAGAGGCAGGTGGATTTTCGAGGCCAGCCTGGTCTACAGAGTGAGTTCCAGGACAGCCAGGGCTACATAGAGAAACTCTGTCTTGAAAAAACAAACAAACAAAAAAATTAGACTTAAACAACCAGTCCCACTCGATCCTACTTTGTTTCTGGTACTGGCTCGGGATTTCTTCCCAATTATCCCCTTGAGGCTTCTGTGGGGGAACACTTGTTGTTTCTCTGAAGGAAGAAGATGGGGGGGGCGAGGCTGTCACAAGCGTGCTCAAAGACCTGGGTTCCATCCCTAGCACCCCATAAGATCCTGTAATCCCAGCACTCTGGAGGTAAAGGCAGAAAAGTCAGAAGTTCAAGGCTATCCTCATCCACATGGTGAATTTGAGGCCAGCCTGGGCTATGTGAGTCCCTGTTTAAAAACAAACAAGGGAAAGGACTGAGTGAGAAGAAGGGAGAAGAAAGATGAAGAACAGAAGTCGTCCTGGGGTGTACCCAGTGGGCCGAGCTATGCCGGGTGCAGTGCTGTCTAGACTCATAAAGGGGAAATTCCACCTGCCTGGAAGCGTAGCAGTGGACGGAGAAGGCACTCCCTCTGCATGTCCCCCTCCACTATCCCACAGTGGACGGAGAAGGAGCTCCCTCTGCATGTCCCCCTCCACTATCCCGAGATGAACTAGGGTTCCCCAGCAGACTTCCACTCGGTATCCTAAAGAGATTGCTAGAACGAAGGCCTTGCTCCACAGAGGCTTCTAATGTCTCCTTAGGAATGGATCGTCCTCTCTTCTGCTTCCCCGTAGTTCCTCAGCTCTGGCTTTCACTGTGAGAAAGTCCTCAGTGCCTAGAGACAGTCCTGGGGAGAAGCAGCTCTGAGAACATGCATATAACATAACGGGGCATACACCAGCAGCTACAGTTCTTTCCGATAGAGGATTTTGCCAGGAGGAGTATAAAATGTCAGCAGAAGGGGGCAGGGAGGGCCCCAAAGCACTGGGCAGAGGAAGCAAGACAGGCCCTGCAGTCGATGGCCTGCTCCTTCCTGCATGTTTCTCCAGTGTTGGACTGTCTGTCTTATCTACTCCCATTTTAGCATTCTGAGGGTTTCATCTTTTCTAATCTCCCCCTACCTTTCCTTTTTCTTTCTTTCTTTTGGGAATAACAACCTAAGATTCTCTTTCTCTTTCTTTTTTCTCTCTTCCTCTCTTTCTCCCTTCCTTCCTCCCCTCCTCCCTCCTTCCTTCCTCCCTCCTTTCCTTCCTCCCTCCTTTCCTTCCTTCCTTCCTTTCTTCTTCCCTCCCTCCTTCCTTCTTTCCTCCTTCCCTCCTTCCCTCCTTCCTTCCTCCCTTCCTCCCTCTCTCCCTCCCTTCCTTCCTCCCTCTCTCCATACCTCCTTTCTCCCTCCCTTCCTTTCTCCCTCCCTTCCTTCTTCCCTCCCTCCCTCCCCCCTTCCTCCCTCTCTTCCTTTCTCCCTCCCTTCCTTCTTCCTTCCCTTCCTCCCTCCCTCCCTTCCTCCCTCCCTTCCTTCCTTTTCCAACCCTCCTAGCCTGCCTCTCTCATCTTGCTTCCCACCTTTTGCCTTCCCCTTTGATAACAATCCTTCCTGCTTGCTACCCCCAGGCACCCTACCCTTTCCGAGCCCCACTCTCCTACCTACACACCCAGCACAGTTCAGCACTCTCTGCCACAAGGAAGACTTGGCATCTACAAAATGCTGGATGTGCATGAAAGTATCTAACAGCATACTTTATATTAGACCATTTACACATTGTTTTTATCTCAGCTCTACTTTATTCTATGCATATCAGTGTTTTGTCTGCTTTTACCCTTGTCTGTGTACCACGTGAATGCCTGTTGCCCATAGAAATTGGGAGAGAGCCTCTCCTTCCCTAGAGCTAGAGGAACTGGAGGAAGTGGAGGAAGTGGAGTCACAGGCAGTTGTGGGACACCCTGTGAGCGCTGAGAATCAAGCCTGAAATTGCCTAAAAGAGCAGTATCCGTGCTCCTAAACACTAAGACATCTCTCCAATCCCTAAAGGTTAATATTTTATTAATGAAACTAACTTTTGTTTTCAAATACTCTCTCAAGGTGTGTGTGTGTATCACATTAAACAATTTTGTATTATCTTATTTTTTGTTGATTTTTTTCCCCCTTTGGCTATGGTGGGGACTAAACCCAGGCCCTCATGAATTCTAGACAAGCATCCTACCAAAGAGTTATATCTGGAATCACTGTGTATCTGTGTGACTCTGTGTGTGTGTCTGTGGGTGTGTGTGTGTGTATGTGTTCACATAGGGATAGGTATGTGGAAACCTAAAGTTGATGTCAGGTATCTTTCCTGATTGCTCACCATTTTATTAATTAAGCAAGGTCTCCCTCTGAACCAAAGGTTAGTCTAGCCTGCCTGCTTGCCTTGGACTGCAACAGTCTTCATGCTGCCTGGATTCCAGGTGAGTCCAGGCTTTAAGAGATTTTATACCCTTAGTTGAGCAGGTTATAATCCTTTCTAGGGAGTCTTCTCTAATGTGGAACCTGAAGTTCTTCCTATGGACAAGAGAGTAAAATGAAGCAGAGCGCAAATGACTTAAAGTACACATTGACTCAGCCTTTGAGCTAGCTCAGGGTTGTCATTCAGATCTCAGAACGGATGTGAAGTAAAGCCCATCAGCGCAGAGCTCGCTCACAGTGAACATTGCTTTAGGAAACTAGTCTGCAGTGAAAAATGATCGGCAGTTCTTCCTGTAGCTCTCAGTTTAGTGTGACATGAAGACTATTCTGCCCATAAGTGGTGGTGGTGGAGCCATGTGGAAACAGAGAGAAGGCCTGTGATGGTTAATCTTGACTGTCAACTTGACTGGAATTAGAGACACTTAGGTTAGTAAAACACACTTCTGTGTGGTCTGGGTGATGGCAGGGATGATATACATACATACATACATACATACATACATACATACATACATACACATGCACACATATGTCTACATGATGTATGTCTTAGTCAGGGTTTCTATTCCTGCACAAACATCATGAGCAAGAAGCAAGTTGAGGAGGAAAGGGTTTATTCAGCTTACACTTCCACATTGCTGTTCATCACCAAAGGAACTCAGGACTGGAACTCAAGCAGGTCAGGAAGCAGGAGCTGATGCAGAGGACATGGAGGGATGTTCCTTACTGGCTTGCCTCCCCTGGCTTGCTCAGCCTGCTTTCTTATAGAACCCAGGACTACCAGCCCAAGGATGGCACCACCCACAAGGGGCCCTACCTCCCTTGATCACTAATTGAGAAAATGCCTTACTGCTGGATCTCATGGAGTCATTTCCTCAAGGGAAGCTCCTTTTTCTGTGATAACTCCAGCTTGGGTCAAGTTGACGCACAGAACCAGCCAGTACAATATATATCATACTTTTTGAATTTCACCTCCGCGGTACATCCTTTAGAATGGGTGTGATGGGTTGAGTGTGTCCTGCCAGCCCCCAGATTCGCATGCTGAATACCCAACCACCATTGTGATAATTCTTGGTGGCAGGACATTTGGAGGATGATTAAGGTCCTGAGAATGACATCTTTATGAGTGTAACCAGTGATTATAGTAAAAAAAAAAACAAAAAACAAAAAACAAAACCTCTAGAAAACACTCTTGTCTTCTTTACCATTCAAGGTTACAGTGAGCCATCATCAAACCTCTGGTCACATGCCTGCACTCACCAGGCCACTCTACTGTTCTGGCTGCTATTTTCTCATTTCTCTTGGGAGTTACTCTGCTTGCTTTAGGTCAGTTTTTCTTCTGCTAATTCATTTGGCCTGTGTTATGCTGAGCAATCCTTTGTCTCCAAATGTGCTGTGGTGTGTGTTTGGTCCTGCTGCAAGTGACAGCAGAGATGCCACCAGATCCTCAGGATTCAGCGAATGTTCTTCAAGTTTATATGGTCAATGTTCTGTCTATATGGGTATTTTTATTCAAACACTTTCAAAAGCCCAAAGTCCAATGTGTTTTCTGAGACTGATGGAAATCTTTTAACTGTGAGCTCTTGTAAAACTAAAGGAGAAAACGTGCCTGCTTCCAGAACATCATAGCATGGAGTTAAACATTTTTATTCCAAATGTGATACAGACAAAAGCAGTGTACAAACAAACAAACAAACAAACAAAAATCAGACCAAGACCAAGTATAGGAAAAAAAAAAAACAAACCAAAACAAAACCCAAACCCTGAAGCTCCACGCCTCTGGAACTCGTGATGACATTGTGTGTACTCCACTAGATTTGTTTCTTGAAACATGCAACCCCAGTCTTGGGCCAGTACTACCCAGTGCCTGCAGCTTTCCTTGGTGAATGTTTCATGTTTCTGGCATCTCCAGTACCCTGGAATCTCCATTGAATCTTAAGCCTCACCTTCATAGCTTCACATAAAGGTCTCTCAGGGTCTCTGGATAGGGAATCCAACACTGCCACACATTGTCCTGCCTCAGGCTTTTTGGAATCTGAAGCCTACAAGACTCTTTAATTCTTGAGTTTTGCATATCAGAAGAAGCACGGCCAAGAGGATATCGAATTCTGGTCCCAGAGATGTAACCTAGCCCTCTTTGACCTCAGATGCAATACCTTCCGTGTACCTACCCGGTTCGATGTGGTAAAACACTTCCCTAGGCAACCACTTTGCACAAGGGAACCGTGAAGGCTTCGGAAGCACTTCTTTCTTACAGGAAATGTATTTTTATACCCTGGAGCTCTCCCTATGTGGACTCTTGCCCTTGAGGCATCTTTTGGCCCCAGTGCGAAGTCTATGGATTTTCTCCGATGGTGCCAACCTCTTTGACAATAATAAATATTTTGTCTGTACCCATCTGCTCAATTTTCTCATCTTTCTGCTCCCTCTCAGCTAGAAATTTGACTCAGAGTAGCGAGGAGAAACACTGCCGTAATGTGGATATTATGCTTTCTCAAGCTTCCCACCAAATAAATTAGCTTAATTTTGAATCCGATCTCACACAAGTTTCCAAGTGGTAGAAGCCAGACAGATCTTTCTCCAGAACAGCCTTGTTCCTGATAGTCTCCCGGTTCTCCTACAAAACCTCACAGGCTTAGTCATTTCTGACTGTATTTTGGCCGGCCTTCCTGCATTCTGAGCTCTATCAGAAAACCCCGTCGTAAGCTCTGCTTATAACACTTCAGGTCTTCTTTATCCCTCATCTCCAGACATATCTTCATTCTCTCAGGAAAAACTTATCCACAAAGGTCTAAGAACTACGTGCTAAGGTTTAGTCACGACAACTGCCCTCGTTTTCATCATCAATTTCCTGTGTTAGGTCCAATGCTCATTGCCGTGACTAAACGCCAGCCAAGAAGCAACTTAAGGGAAGAAGCATTTATTCTGGCTCACAGTTTGAGAGGATACCGTTAATCACGGTAGAGAAGCTGAAGCAGCAGGTGGGCCCATAGCAGAGGGAGGACACATCTGGGATTCTCCACTGCCTCACATTGTGGTGAAACAGAAATCAGAAAGATGGAGCATAGTTTTGCTGACTTCCTTCATCCATCAGCGTATGTCTAAATCACAATTTCAGACAGGGGCTCTGAAATCTTATGCAAGACAAAGCATGGGCCTAAGTAGGCCAAGCACAGGGAGTTGGAAGCAGTTTATGATTTATGTTTCCGGCTGTCCCATTGTGTCTTGGAGACTGTGTTTCCCTGTAGTTATCCATGGCCTCTGGTTGTTCTGCTGTTATGCCCTCTCTGAGCCGTGGGAGAAAGAGGTGTGATACAGATGTCCCATTTAGGGGTGAACATCCTGCAATCTCTTATTCTATTCTCTGCATTTAGACTAGCTGCGTGTCTCCATGTTAACCACCATCCATCCATTGCTATTAGAAGCTTCTCAGGGCAGCTACACATATGAACTCACATGCTTGTGACAGTGTGATGACTCGAATAGGTTTGGCCCCCATAGACTCATGTATTTGAATGCTTGGCCCATGTTGAGAGGTACCAGTAGGAAGTGTGGGCCTTGTTGGAGTAGGTGTGGTCTTGTTGGAAAAGTGTGTCACCATGGGGGTGGGCTTTGAGGTCTCTATGCTCAAGCCCCACACAGTGTGGAACTCAAGTCTCTCTCTGGCTGCCTTTGGATGAAGATGTAGAACTCTCAGCTCCTCCAGCACCATGTCTGCCTAGATGCTGCCCTGCTTCCTGCCATGATAACAGACTGAACCTCTGAAACTGACCACGTTCCAGGTAAAGTTCACACATCTGAGATGCACAAATGGGTCTTCATGGTTGAAAGAAAAAAAAGGAGAATACAGAGTTGGGTGGATCTGGGGGGAGTAAGGGGATGGGCCAATATTATCAAAACACATCATATGAAAATTTCAAAGAACTAATAATTTTTTAAGAAAAGAACTATGACTCTGTATTGCTTCAGTATTCATAATCGTGAAGTTATGAAGGCAATCTAAGTGTCCAAAAATAAAGAAACAGAGAAGAAAAATATATTTCATTTACACGAAGGGATTTTTCTTCAGCCATAAGAAGAATGCAATTATATCATTTACTGGAGAATGGCTACAGATGGAGGCAATTCTATGAAGTGAATCAAGCCAGTCTCAGAAAGAAAGATATTCTAGCTTTCTCCTCATCTGCAGTTTCTAGATTCCATATGGTCACATAAATTATGTCTATGTATTTTAAGTGAAAGCAAATCCAAAACTCTGTAGGGAAACAGAGAGGACTATAGGAGTGGAAGTGGTGGGGAAGGGAGAATAAGAAATTGTATAAGGGTAAACATGCTCAACATGTAGTATATAAGAAATTTAAACATATCACTAGCCATATATATTATTTATATATGTATATATATATATATATATATATATATATATATATATATATATATATATATATATATAATTCTGTCTCCCAACTTTGCTCCTCTTTAGCATAGCACAGGTCATTTTTTGAGAGATCTTGAGTTCTCATCATCTTTGTTCTTCTCCATGGTAGATTAGAATTTACATCAGCGTCATTGTATTCTAATAAGAGTGCATAAGCTCATACATACCACTGATGCTTAAAACATCTTTCCCCTATACCACAGGGTCAACTCCTTCTCATTTGTCAAATACCAACATAAGCTTTACCTCTTTTTGTAAATCTCACCCTACAGATTTGAGTGCTTTTGTTGTTGTCGTTGTGTTTGATTGTTTGTTTGGTTTAGCCTTAGTCTTTACTGAATAGCTTATGTGAATTTCTTGGTGGTTAAAGTTTCCTACTGGTGCGAAGGACCTTGCATACCCGTCTCTGTCATAACATTTTGCTACTATATTAAGATGAAACATGCTTTTTCCCCTTCATTCATTGGTTACACAAAGAAGATATTTAGGGCAGGGTTTGTTTCCTGTGACCCTTTTTAAAACAAACATTCAGATTTGCTTAAGCCCTTTTGCATCAGAGCAAGATGTACGCTTTGTGTTGATGCTCGTGGTCAAGGTACTTAACCTCCTATCACAGTGGATCCACGTGACTTTCCTACAGCGTTCCAGCAATCAGGAGAAGAGAGCCGTGCTGTCCACACTCCCTAGATTCCTAGAACCGCAGAGCGGCTTTCCAACTTGGATCACTAGGCTCTCTTCTGGCAAGCCTTCACTACACCACCGGCTTTACCACTTTAAGACACTGTGTCCTGAAATATGCTAACATCTGCATTTGAGGGTTAGCGCGACAGGTGCTGTTGGTGCTGATGAAGCGAGACACCATCTGCATGGAAAGGTCGCGCTTAATCATCTCAGCTCTGATTTCTGAGCAGAGAAAGCATGGGCTGAAACGAAACCTCCAACTCTCCAGTTATTGTATTTAAGCAGCAGAAGCAGCCGCTGACTCAACACAGTGAAACCAAGTCGGCTGAGCGCCCTTGGATGCTGTGGGTTTATCCAGATACTTCACCTTCTTCGTTGACCCTCACCTATTAGTGATGTCAGAGACGGTGAGCAAGAATGAGGAAGGCGACGGGCCAGCTGCGGTGTATGTGAGATTTTTGGCTCCCTAGAGGCACCAGCATAAATTATAGACAAGAAAAAGGGTCAACTTTAAAATTGCCACTGGTGGCAAGAGTAAGGTCAGCAAAGGTGTCTGAACACTTGGGGGTTGGAGTTCCGAAATGAATGGGAGCCCATTCGACAAGAGGGAAAACATGCCTGGTACTGGAAACCTAGCCAAGGACCCAGCAGTGATGAAGCCATGAAGTCTGGGAAGGGAATCTACCACTGCCACTCTACCAAACCAGCAAAAGCCCTAACTATATTCTGAGTGTTTCTCCTGATACTATATATACCTATAGTCCCTAAACCACATCAAGGAGACTTCTCTTTGCAACAGACAGACTGATATAGAAAACCACAACTCATCAAAAATGCAGAGCTGTGGTGCTCAATCCCAATAGATGCATCTACCAACACAACCCCTGCACCTATGGCTCACGGATTGTAGCAGGAACGGGGATGGGAAGAATGAATGAGCCAGAGGAACAAGTTGGGTGTGAGATTGTCTCCTAGAAATGTCAGAGAAGCTAGCCATGAAGTCTCATCAACATGACTGCCTAGATAGGACCGGAGCAAGGATGGTACCAACAGATAGACTACTATGATGTTTATGAGCCGTCAACTTCAGACAAAGAATACAGGCAGGGAAGGAATGCCAGGAGCCGGAGAAATGAGCCTTCCCCAGGGAAGGACACACCAATAGGTAACCTGACACCCAAATGATCCTTGAGTATCGAATAACCTATGGGAGCAGCCCTGAAAACATAAGTACAAGTAACATTATCCAGATTTAGCAGTTGTACTTAAGAACACAACACGCACACAGATAAACACACAGAAAGATATGCACACACACACAGACAAACACACACACACACACACACACTGAGACATGCACACAATTAAAGAGGTCGTGAATTTGAAAAATAATGTAATTGTATTAAAATATCATTAAAATAATAGCTAAAAGCCAAAATGAATGGGAGGGGATTTAGAACTTCTGCGGAGCATCGTGGAAGGCGTGGCTTCAGTTTGCTGTGTGACAGGCTGGGCGAAGAAGCTTGGGGATATGGAGAGACTCGTGGCTCAGCTCTGCCAGGTTTAAGATGGGCTTGACACACCGCCTTAGACAACTACTCTTTCCTTACTGACTCCAGGGATTCAAAACCCAACTGTAGTGCTGTTTTTAAAATTACAAAATGCTTTCTGAGCTAAAATTAAGTCAATGGTAAAGCCAGACCTTAGCAATATGCTTTTGGATGTACTGAAGGCCCCCCTTGAACGACTTTCTCTGAAACTGGATCAACAAATAATGTGTTTTCTACAATAACCCTGGAAGCTCTGAGTTGGCATTGCAGAAAACAGAACTACTCTCGCCACCCAGCGGTGGCCTTAGTTCTTGGATGAGGTTCCCAGTTTCCCACACCGACTCAAGCAGAACCCCTGTGCTGAGGATATCCCGCCACTAGGTGGCAGTCATACTGTATTGGGGCTGGGATTGTTTTCCGAGTTTAGCTCTCCGGTCGGGTTGCTTCCCCTGAGGGTTTACATTATCTTTAAAGTGGCTGACTCTAAAGATTTTATCTTACCTTCATGGAAGCCACTAAACTACACGTTTAAAACGATTCAGGTATAATGTCTAACCTATCTTGCCAAGCTTTGCATAGTTTAATTCTTAATTCTATTTTCCATTAAATGCGTTGGAGGTTTTTGTTGTTTTTGAGGCAGGGTTTCCGCTGTGTAGCTCAGGCTGTCCTGGAACTCACTCCATAGACCAGGCTGGCCTCGAACTCGGAGATCCTCCTGCCTCTGCCTCCCGAGTGCTGGGATTAGAGGCGTGGTTTGTTATTTGTTTCTTTTTTCTTTCTTCCTTTTCTTTTCTTTTTATTTTATTTTTTTTATTTTTATTTTTTTTTTTATTTTTATTTTTCGAGACAAGGTTTTTCTGCATAGCCCTGGCTGTCCTGGAACTCATGCTGTAGACTAGGCTGGCCTCAAACTCAGAAATCCACCTGCCTCTGCCTCCCAAGTGCTGGGATTAAAGGCATGCACTGCACTACCACTGCCCAGCTTTGTTATTTGTTTCTTAATTGTCAAGAAAAGGCCTCAGGTTTCCCACCTGTCTTCAAACTCCATAGGTAGCAGAGAACTCCTGATCCTCAAAGGGCTGGAGTTACCAGCCTCTGGCGCCACACTCTTTATTTAAACTCCGCTTCATGCTAGCCAAGCACTTTACCAGTGGAGCTACATCCCCAACTTCTAACACTTTGAGACCACTACCAAAAGGATTTAAATGAACGAAAAGTGATTGGAATGGAAAGCTTCCATTTTTTTCCTAAAATGCCCCCCAACCTCCTCCACCCGGCAAACGCACTATGCTTCTAGGGCGTAGTTTTGTTTTGTTTTGTTTTGTTTTGTTTTTTACCTTAGCCTATTTAGTAAAATATAGATTTTCATTTTTTTCATTTAAAATAAGACCTGAATGTATCTATAGAATCCTATCATTTAGTAATTAAAAACAAACAAAGAAACAACCATAGGGTTCTCAGAATTACAACGGAAACAGTTTACAATAGTTCCCTACAGGGAAATGGTTTGGATACAGGGAGGTAGAACTGGAACAAATAGCAGAATTATAAGGATATAGAAGATGTTTCCAGAAAAAGTATTGTAAAGAGAGGAGAGCAGAGAGGTGGGATCGATACCCAAGACCTAGTAGAATGAAAGCAGAAATATTGAACTTGGCCCCGAAAGGAACCAGAGATCTAAAGGCTGCAGAGGAACAAGAAGTGTGTGTTTCAAGGGCCACAGAGCGGGCAGTGTAGAGTTGGTGCACTGAACTTAAAAGCCAAAGGCTAGAGTTGGGGACTCCCACAGGTTGTCACTAGCCTGAAAAGTCCCCACCAGAGGACTGGAATTGTCCTGTTTAACAGCCACTTCGAGTGAGTCTCATGTTCTGCAAAGATCGAGTACCATCGGCAAAGCCCGTGCTGGAGTCTGCAGATCAAAATGGCGTGGTGATGGATTTGTGGCTCCCAGACAAGTGATTTATACTATGAGTTTGTGTCAAGTCAAAATGCCTTAGGACCTAACCAGCTTTATGGCTGGTGTCTATCAATACTTCTAAACAAAAAAAGGTCCCTGCCATCCCTAGGACCACCTGTGAGTGTGTGTGAGTGTGTGTGTGTGTGTGTGTGTGTGTGTGTATGTGTGTGTGTTGGTAGTCAAGGAGTTTACAGGAAAAGAAGGGGGAAACTTTCAGAAAGAAAGATGGTAAGTTAGTCTCTTCTGGTGAAATGAGCCTATTTAAGCCAGATTAGAGTATATAACAGCCAAGGAAAGAGGCCAGGAGACAAAGTGGAGGTGAGAGAGAGAGAGAGAGAGAGAGAGAGCAAGCGAGCACACACATGCATGGGGTGTGCAGTGTGTGTGTGTGTGTGTGTATGTGTGTGTGTGTGTATAGACACCAAAATGTCTGGATTATATAGGGAAGAGCCTCTGGGAGAAGGGCAGCCCAGCCCCTGGGCTTGAAAGTTCAGGGTAGAGGGCAGGGTATGCCAGGTAGGGACTGAGGGATGCTGGGAGAACCTGGAGGCCAAATCCACTTTAGTATGTTGAATATCTATCTCAACAGAGAAACATGGGGGTCTGTTGCCTCTGTATCCTGGCTGCAGCTCATGCAAGAGGAAGGCTAACATGGGCCTGCGGGTCCCATGGAAGTGCCCACACTCTTTCCATCGGCAAGGCTTCTGTGGCTACAGAGGGAGCTTGTTCACACTGATGACCTTGGGCCCAGAGGTCCCCATGGAATGGGATCTTGAATTTTGTCCAGAGTTAGCATTTATATCTGTGCAAACCAGTGTGAAAGACACGAGAAGAGGAGAAAGGGTCGGAAGCTGATTCCAGGGGATGAAAAGGAGGCCTCTGGGGGCAGCTGATCTCAGAGGTGAGGGAGACTCATGGCCTCAGGGCCTAGGGTCGGTAGATTTCTGGGCTGAGTGAAGTCATCTACCTTACTGTCCAGTGAGATTTTTATATCTTGGAAAGGGACAGACCTGTTCTGCTTAGCACTGTCATTCCTAAGAAATCTTGGTCATCTTTTCTTTAATAACTCACAACAATAATTCCAGGTCCCCCTAATCCATGTAGTTTGGCAAATCTAGTAACACAGCATGCCAGAGAGATTCCATGGGAATCACTTTCCCAACTTGTTACTGCCTCTGAAATGTAGGTGATTCTCCCCTCCACTCCATCTGCCCTAGGCTCCTCCACCCCCATCTCAGCCTTCTAGTGAAAGTGTGGAGGGACCAGGTTTTCACCAAGCAGTTTGCTTTAGGACATGGCAGCCAATTTATATGGTTCGAGCACAGCTTAGAGACCTTAGAAGAAGCCTTACCATCCAGCGGTAGGTTCTAGGCTAAAGTTCGCCAACACCCTCACAGCTCATCGCCGGGTGAACTCACTACTCCACAGCCTGCTCAGGAGCCTTTCCTGCTTCCTGCTCTCCAGCCCTGCAGGGATCATTTGAAGGGACGGTCTCCCCTGAGAGGGAGGCCAGCATTTGCAACCATGCTAAGAGCTCCACGGGCTAGCTTCCTCACCAGCTGTGCCCTGGGTTATGGGGGAGGGAGTGTGTCCTCTTGTGCGGTGGGTAGTTGGAGATTGTGTCTGCTGCAGCATTAACTCTCCTGGCACCTGAAGGAGAAGCTTCCCTTTTCCCTTAAGAACGGAACCCGAGACCTGGGGTTGCTGGGCAGCCGAGTAGCAAGTGGCAGTGAGAAACTCCACTGCTTCTCTGGAAACTTCTGGATTCATACAAACATGATGATACCCACGGCATTGGCAGACGGATAGTTTGAATCCAGAAACCTCAGGAGCGAACTCTACAATGACTTTCTTGGGACTGACAAGCTCTTGTGTCCTTGGGGCTAGTGAAGTCACTAAAGAGGAGAAGGGGGTGTTGTTTCACAAATTCTCACATTCTCTTTTAACATGCAGAAAGACACACCCCCTTTTCAACAGGCAAACCAAAGGTGAGTAACTACCCTAAGGTGTGGCCACAGCATCTTAAACTTTAATGAACACTTCATCAGGAGTGCTGTTTGAATAAATTCCGATTGAATGGGTCTGCGGTGAGAGCTGGACCTGGGATTTTCATTTGAAACAAGTGATGCTGATGTTTCCAGATGCCAGGGCCACACTGGTTGCCCTTCTGAGAATCCCACGGATGGGAGGGAAAAGGCCACCAACCCAAGTGATCGTGGCCAAATTAATTAAAGCAGGAAGTTGATGAAAGCAAGCTTTTTAAATTCATGTACACGGGCTGCTTCTCTTGAAAGTGGAGTTCAAGAGGTCAACACTGAACATGAGGAAAGACGAGGTTCTTAGCTCAGGGGTAGGGAGTTTCCAAATGGGGATTTGTTGGGTAAAATAGGTGGGGTTAGCCGGGCGTGGTGGCGCACGCCTTTAATCCCAGTACTTGGGAGGCAGAGGCAGGTGGATTTCTGAGTTCGAGGCCAGCCTGGTCTACAGAGTGAGCTCCAGGACAGCCAGGGCTATACAGAGAAACCCTGTCTCGAAAAACCAAAAAAAAAAAAAATAGGTGGGGTTAGAGAAAACTGGGGCAGAAGGTAAACGTAGCAAGTTAGCATCCTAGCAAATCCTTTGGAAACAGACGTGATCGCCATTCCTGGAAAGGACAATACAGAACCATTGGTAATTAAGGTGAGACATAGCCAGTCCCGGAGAAACAGAGGTTTAGTCATAAGCAGGGATTAACCTAGTTTGTCTTTTCTGAAGATGGCTTTTAAGCCCAAGATGGCGCCAATGACTGGCTTTGGCATCCATGTGGTGATACACGGAGACAGGCAGCCACTGGGGTCAGTGCTTAGAGTCACTGACCAGGATGGATCCAGACACCTACAGGAGCTGCGGCCAGAGGCAGCCAGCCCTTAGAGAAGCTGCTCAGCAGACTTTTTTTCTAAGGGAACAAAGCTTAATTTACTGGGGCTGGCACTCTCTGTGGGGGAAAAACTATAAACTCTTAACTCCTTGGGGCCAGTGAGAAAGAAAAGAAAAGAGAGAATTCACACACACACACACACACACACACACACTCTGAATGGATGAAACAAAAGGCAGAATTCAATAACTTCATACACACAAACATACATGCATACATATACACACATACACGTATTCAAACCCACAGACAGGCATATACATATTCATACATAGAATGGATAAGGCAAAGCTCCAACAAGCAGGGTCCAACTATTCCAAATATACATACACAAATACACACAACTGGTGGATGGAAGGAACAGTGGTCCAACCCCCATTCGTACAAACTTTACATACACACACATAGTCAATGGATGGAAGAGACACTGTCCCAGCCACACCATTTTTTAGTCTTTCTTCCATTGCTCATATATCCCAGCAAAACCTTTCAAGCAGGATATAATTACAATGTGATTACGTTTTAGCTTTCTTCTAGTAAATGTTTATGAAAGAAACAATTGCTTTCTAATACCTTTACAAGAAATTACACTACATAGTACAGGTAAGGAAACAGGTAAGTGTTCTAAAACCCACGTACATTCATGACGGAGCAGCTTGTTATGGATGAACAAAGGGCGAGCAAGCAAAGTCGTTTTCTCAGCCAGCTTCTCTCACTGGGAGGCAGTAATCTGTGGTTTCAAAGAAAGAAGTAATTCTTTTATTATTTACCTTTAAAAACAATCTTGTAAGAATCTTAAATCACAAATCACAAAGAATCACAAATCTAAACTTTTATATAAAAATTAGTCACAGGTACATTAAATTCTCAGAATGTATATCTACTCATCAGCAATTTTTAATAAGTCCTATCAGGAAGCTGAGGGCAAAAATGGTATGAGAACTCAGTCATCACCAGTCCAGCCTCAATGAGAGTCATGCCAGCCAGCGCTGCCATTGTTCTTGTTGCCTGGCCATGAAGGGTCCCTAGCTTAACTAATAAGAGTTCATATTGTTCTCTAAGATTTTTTTACGTCAGAGCCAAGATTTTTTTACATCTCTACCTATCTTCACTAACAACTTTATTTTTCCAAATGTTTTCTAAGGTGGCGGTCCCGGCTGACAATCTCCAACGTCTAAGTCCTTCTCTAGGGTGGTGACAGAATCAATCTGTTCCAGCAATGCCTGGAAGAGACCAAGCATTAATATTGTGAATGCCCGAGACACTGCCCAGTGAGGGACTGGAAGTTCCTTAAAGGTTTCCTATAACTCTTAGATTAAGAGGAATGTGAGGACAGCAAGCAGAGCGGAACCCCATAGCAGCATGAAGTCCTCAGGACACGTGGTCCTCGGGGCCGTGCCACACCAAGGCCCACCCATATGACTGTGATAACTCATGGACTGCGTGCCATGAGTTCTAAAGCCATTTGTCATTACTCCTGCATGGCCCTCAGCAAGATGGAGGCAGGATGGTTCTTCACAGGCCCGATATTTGCAAACAAAGGCAAAATATAGGTACTGGGGAGAAGACAGTTCTTAACTCCAGAGGCCGTGAGGCAGGTAGCTGGCGGTAGACTGTGAACTCTGCATTAAGGAAGGGGAAGGAAGAGAAAAAGACTATGCATGGACCACCTTAGGGATGCTCAGTGGATAACAGCAATCTATCTTATCCTTGTTGGACATGCTCAGCAACAGTATGTATGAGTGGAGTCCCTGCTGGAGAGCTCTTTGTTGTTTGTTTGTTTGTTTTGTTTTGTTTTTTTAATTTCCTGAGGCGCGTGGCTATTGCTGGCTCCTTAGTGTGTGTGTAACTCACTGACCAAGCTGCGACCTCCGTCATAAAGCTGCGACCTCCGTCATAAAGCTGCTAATGGTGACGTTAGGGGAGATTTGACCTTTTCATCCTAGAATGAAAGGATCGGACCATTTTCAAGGTCAAGACAGGGCAATCCATGGGAGATTCCTTTAGTGACTCTAGCCGGTTTAGAGGCAGCTGGGTGAATGTTCATCCACACCTCCACCCTCCTTTATGAAACCCTCTACCATTGTCAATGTAAAAACACAGCTTTCACCTCAAGGAGAGAAGAGATCATTTATTCTGGAGCCAAATCTGAGTAACCATGCCCCAGGAACACGAAACTAGGTTACCCCCAAATTCCATGTTCCGATATGGAAATAGTTTCATTAAAGGTTAAAGTAACAGAACAAGGAAAGTCACAACGAATCCTTGGTGGAAACATCAGAAAGGCACATTACAGAAGGGAGAAGAACCTGCTGTGGGCCTCCGGCGCTCCCTGATGACAATCTTAGCTTTTGAGTTGGAAAAAGCCAGTCGTCTGCCGAGTTAAAACATTCCAATGAAAAACCAAGGTTCTGTACATTTCAAATGATTTGCCTAATGGCCATTAAGCCTCTAGGTCAGGCTCAGTAGAGGCAATCTATGGCTATTCAGAGAACTAAAGATGACCCAAGATAATCTGGCTCTTGACTTGGAACCTTCCAAACTCTCCACCGCTATTGAAGTTCAAATCAGTCAGCCTTGCAGAAGGTTCAGCCTGAAGAGATGACAGAAAAATACTGGGAACTGCTGCTCGAAGCAGCCAAAGCTACGTGTGTCTTCTTGCGGCTTCAGTTGCTTCAGCCGAGTCTAGATCCATGGCCTGGGTTATCTGATCCTTGACTCCCGCACAGCTCTTCATGTCCCTCTGCAGAGCAATGACCCCAGTGATTATGGTTAGAATGTCCAAAGCAAATAAAACAAGATCACCCACCCAGCTTCTCAGGACATGGATGTCTCAGAGGTTACCACGAGTTCCATGTTTAGCAGGAAACATGAAGGAGTAAACATCAATTAACAAATAATAGAGCAAAGGAATGGACGAAAGGTGTTTGTGGAGGACCGAGTTTCTGCCTTTGTAGGAATTTAATGGCCGAGAGTGAACGAGCAGAGGACAAGGAAAGCTTTCACGATTCAGATCTGCTGGTTTATACTGTCTTCAACTGGTGCCTGGAAAACTCAGTTTGAAGGCTTTTCAAGAAATCTCTTAGCAATTTGAGAGTTCTACGTGTTCCACAGCTCACTAAATACCACACAACCGCTGAATTAGGTGTAGGTAAGACATGGAGAATATGCCTCCCGGCATACCACTGTGAGATACTGACTATTTTGAGTTAAAGGCTCTTGACAAACAGCAGATTTATGAGGGACTTCCCCCATTTGTCTTCCTAAAAGCATAGGCAAGGTCCCTCCTATATCAGAAAGAGCGCAGTTCTGAAAACCAGAGCTGGTGTTGCAGGGCAGTAAGGCTCCAGTGTCAAGATTAACCCGGGACGGAGGGAGTCGGCAGAGAGGGCGGAAACCTTCCCCACCTGGGCTTCTTTTGACTGAAAGGACATTAGCAAAACTGCGGTTCTCAGATGTTATGTAAACGCTGGAAAAGGCCACCATCCCTGTGACACGGGGTTTTGGGGGTTTCCCCTCAGCTGACTCACCGGCTCCTATTCTCAGGAGGCAGTCCCTTAACACGGTTTCTATTTCTGACCACGTGACCCAGGTGAAGTCCTTTGTCCAGGGACACAAGAGTCTGGGACGGGGTGCCCTTGGTACCCAGCACTTAGCATCTCTTTCTCTCTATCTCTTCCTTTCTCGTTTTTGGACGCGAGCCTGGAGCCTACTCTAAGCATGCTTTCTCTGAAACGCTGGGCTTTCTCGCCATTTCTCTGAAGGCCCGCCCTTCCCTCACCTGCTTGCTGAGCTCCATGCCCAACTTCAAAGGCTTTCTCTGTCTTCCTCTTTCCTCTGACAGCTGCCTACATTTATAGTTTACCTGCCCTTTGGTTTTTCTTTCAAACTCAAATAAAATGATCCCCATTCTTCCTTCTGAGTCAGCTTTTAAACTCTTTTATAAATATGCCCAAGAACTCCCAAGAGGGACTGCTCTCTCGCTTCCTTGGTAACAATGAGGGAGTTGAGACCAAGAGAAATCTGTATGTCGGCCATTGTTAAAGAAACCCACAGGTAGCTGCTTTGCCTAAGCACCTCTGTTTGGACACACTAGGTCATTTACCAGTCCTGTCAGACTTAGTGAGTAAACCTAGCCCTGCTTCTTTTGCTTCTTTTGTCTCCGTATTTGTTATGGAGGGCCCTGTGTGCGTATAAAAGAAGCTAACAACTCATTTAGTTTTTCTTCTTTTCTCCTGTCAATGTTTTGTCTTATCCTAGCTGAGGGTGTGGGAAGACGGCTCACCTCCCCTACACAGGCAGTACATCCAGGGGACCACTGACGAGAACACAAACAATGGCGGTGAGTCAGAGACGGGCAACATCATCACCTGACTTCACTCACCTGCAGCGAAGAAGGCGAATTGACTTTAAATCGAGAGGCAAGCAAGTGAAGAAATGGGGTGTCTGAAATGTTAGTTAAGCATAGAGTCACCCCTCCGTATTTCTGGTCGTCAATACAGTAAGTTATTCTCTGTGACTTATCCCACAGAATCACCGCTGCCTTCTCTCCCCGTTGTGGTCCTAGAGACTAAACCTAGTGAGCGTCTCCTGAATGCTCTGCAAGCGCTCCACCACTGAGCTACACCCGTAGCCCTATTCATTCATTCATTTGCATATTGTCTCTCTATAGATGTATGTGTGTGTGTGTATACATATACATATATAGAGGGAGGGCTTCACTAAGTTACCCAGGCTGGTTTTCAACACATCCTAAAGTCCAAGGTAGTTCTTCAATTTACAATCCTCCTGCCTCAGCTTTCAAAATAGCTAGAGTTTATAGGCCTGAGCCACCTTGCCCAGCTACTGATCTTTATAAAGCTAGCATTCCCCTGTACCTGGTAACCGATATCGGATATTCTATATCATCTTGGTTGGCCAATGCATTTCATATGCAGTTGGAGTTGACTGCATATTAAGTTGTCACCTAAATTACTCGAGATGATTATTTAGGTGTTACAATTCCTTAAAGGTACCCTCAGTGTGGGGGGCTGGTCACTTGCCACACCCTCTGTTAACCCTTTGAACCATGCCCTCATGGGTAAGTTTCCATGCTGGGTTTTCTGAGAGAGAGCTCCCTGTGGGTGAAGACACGGCCCCTGTTGCCTTCAGGCTGGATCCTCTCCCTCTGAATGGTACAGAGATCTCAGAATGTGCGGCAGACCCAGAAGTCCCGGCCTACACCTGTAGGGAATGAGGACCACAGGGGCCTAGTACTGAATCTTCTAAGAAAATCAATTTGCATGATCACTGTCATGGAAGGTTCGCCTTCCTCCACCCACTCACCACTACTTCTTTTCAGCCTGAATTTTTATGAGTATTCAGTCAACACTAGGAATTAGACTCATTAATCATTTATTTTGGGAAGAGAGTTAAAAGAGCCTTGTGGCCCACCTGTGGCAAAGAAGCCTCTCAGAGTTCTCTCTGTGAGTCACGGAGCTGGGGCCCCAGCACTGGCTGTTTTCCAGCACTGTTGTTATATTTAGCCCGACTCAAAGTTCTCCCCAGCAGTTGAGCCCAAGGCCACGTTTTCATTTCCCGGAGCTTGCATGTGGGCTGACCCATTTCCTTGGGGGCCTATCCTGTGAACCTGGCTCTGGCATTGCTCTGTAAGGGAATTTCATAGGGCAGGGTCATTTGATCCCCGGGGGTCTCTCCTCCAGACCATCTATAGAATGGATTAGTTGATGGACACCAGCCATACGGAAGCTGATTTCTGAGACATGAGTATGAAAACCCACACGGCTGGTATCCATAGTCCTCTGGCCTCAGGGAGATGGGAAGCAACGTGCATCAGAGGCATTTCTTCAGTAGTATGCAGCCTGCAGGTGTTGTCAGATATGGACAAGATTTAGTAAGAGAGATGGCCTGTCGGGAATGAGCAGGTGTGGGGAAGGGAGGGCTGGAGATGGCAAGAGCATTCAAGGCTCTGATGTGGATGTAAATTTTACACTCTTCCCTGAAGCCACACTGACCTGGAATCAGGAGATGTGTCTCAGGGGAGGCATAATTATCTGAAACTGTTCTCATTCATGGTAAGAAGGCAGGATGGAAAGGCAGGGAAAATTACGGGGAGACAAGAATGGAAAAGAGCCCTCCACTCCAGAGTCTCTTGAAGCCCCTCGCCAGCTGGGAATCAAGAATCGTAGCACAATTACTGACAACTGCTGTGAAGGCTGCCGACACAAAGCCTGTTAAATATAAAGATATTTTCAAAAAAAAAAAAAGTTAAAATAGCAGTGAGCTAAGCACAAGGCTAGCTAATATGACCTTTGTCTTTTCTTTGTCATAAACCTGCAATTTTCTCAGAATCTCATCAGAAACCCCATTTACAGTAAAAGATGTATCCCAGTTCCCTTGTGTAGCCCTTGTGGTGCATGATTATATTTTATCAGATTGCAGTCAATCCTCGGCACCCCTGGGCCGTCCAATCTCTTATTGGAAATTGGAGGAAGGAGCCAAGTTCCTTAATAACTCTCTAGTGGTTGAATACCTACAAAAGCGGTGAATTAGCCATTGAAAAGACACTGAAATGAATCTCCTCTGTGAAGCCCACAGCCCTGCTCGTAGGTGAGCCTGCCCGTACCCTGGGCCTCAGTCTGGCTCTGCCTGAAATTCTTTTCTGCAGTGACATTGAGGACCTTATGTGAGTGGAGGCCCCTAAGGTATTATGGGAAGTCCTCAGGCTGCTGGTGGTATGGTGGCACTTCTGAGTTTTTCCCCTGTTCTCTTACCACAGGCAGGGAGCAAACAAGGCGATTTATGGCTTTCATAGAAAATGTGGCATGTTCTTCTTCTAAAGTTCACGTGTTCTGAATGTTCGGTTTTAGGACCAAATGCACTGGCAAAACTCAGTCTTGTCGAAAACACTCATTAAAAACAAACAAACAAACCAAACAAAAAACCTAAACCCCTCCCACCTTGGCTTTGTGGAAACTATCTAAAAATCAGAGAAAAGAAATTGTAAATTTACTAAATTAAAATTTACTAAATGCAACTTCGTGTCAGCCATCAAGTGAAAGGCTCATTTTACTTTTAAAAATCAAAATTATGCTCTTTATACTGTGTGTGTGAGAGAAAAAGAGAGAGAGAGAGAGAGAGAGAGAGAGAGAGAGACAGACAGACAGACAGAGACAGAGGGAAAGAGAGTTTAACATGTAACATGTAACACTCACCTTTCTGTCGAAATTTTCTAGAAAATGTCTGACCTCTTAGAAGGTAATGATTTTCCTTCTTCCTCGAAGTAAAGAAATGATACAGGAATCCAGAACGGAGGTAAATCTAATCTCTCACAGGGCAACTTAGGGAAGTGCTAAGTAGAGGCAAAGATCAGACACTTGCATGCACCAACTCAGGAATCCGAGGTGAGGGCAAATCATCCACCCAAAAAGTATCAATGGTCCTACACACGGCTGAACATATTTGTTCAGTAACTGAACCAACAAAAATTCCACAGCTAGGTGTCAAGTCTGCTTTATCTTTTTGTTTGCGTCATTCAAGAATGTTTTTAATCACAGTGTTTAACACTCGGCGAAAGCAAAGTATATCACCTAATGTACTCAGGATCACTGTATGTCAGGCAACGTTGCAATAATAGTTCTAATGATTTTAGTCTTTGGACAGTTTCGATCAGTAAATACTTCAGTGACACAAGAGTCATCATTCTAGGAGTGAATGAAGATGTCAAGTCTCCTTATCTTGAAGTCTTCATCAATCTTTCCATGTAGGAAGTTACTTCTGATCACCTTTGGCAGACTGTTTTGTTGAGGGCTGTCTTGCTCTTCTGCCCCCAGGAAAGCACGTGGGTCCTTGGTTCAGTGATGTGCTCCTGAGATAACACTGTTTTTCACAGTGACAGACTCACTCCCTACACACAGTAAGCTTTGGGGATCTTAGAATGAACACAATCAAGCCGAACTTGTTTGTGATAGGTAATCAGTCAGCTAACGAAGCTCAACTCTCGGGTGTGTCTGTGGTGTTTTCCCAGAGCCAACGAGAGCATATGTTCTGACCTAGTGAAAAGGTGAATTTGTGGTGATTCATACATCATTATTAGGACGTGAGTTAGAAGAAGCATATCAATTTGGACGTATCCCAGGGCCATATCTTATCCTGTCCATTTCCTCTGTGCTTCTTCTCTCTGCTTCCTCTCCACTTAGAAGAAATAAATGACTTCCCAAATGCTCTTACTTCCATGATGTTCTGCCCATGCAACAGTGGGATAAACCCTTAGAAATCAGGAGCCAAGATGCATCTATCTTCCCTAAAGCTATTTCTTGTAAGGTAATTTGGTCATAGCAATTAAAAAGCAATTAACAGTCTCCTATGACACACCAAAGGCAGTTGTCATTGTAAATAAGGGCCATTGTAACTGAAATAAAAATTCATGCATCTTCCTGTCGGCCATTGGGTGAAAAGGTTGTCTCACCTTTAAAAGGCAAAATTATGTTCTTCACATTTGTGTGTGTGTTTAACATATAACATGTAACACTCATCTCTCTGCTGAAATTTTCTAGAAAAGGTTTGACCTCTGAGTACGTTTTTCACCTTCTTGTCCCTCAATTTGGAAGATTCTCCAAGGTGGGAAACCATCTTAAATTTACCTAAAACGTAACTTTCTAAGTCAACAAATGACCTCAAACAAACAGACCCCTACCCTAGACATATAGCAGTCCCTTACCCAGGAGCATCCTTCTGTAAATGCCGCCATGTGAGGATGTCAAGTGGGCATCTCTAATCGATGCCAAATGTCATTGGCTCATTCCACAGCTCAGCACCAACTGTGCCCCCATGCTCATCTCTCACTCATGACATGTTTCTTCTTATTGCTTCTGCATCTTGGTCAAGAAGTATCCTTACTTCCTGCACAGTGACTGGATGTAAGGCCAGAGTCCAGGCTGTGTCTACTCATAATAGCTGATTCTGCAGTGGGTCGATCTAGAAGATTTGAAAGTGCCTCTTTCCAGACTAGTGGGTGAGTTGCAGCAGCCACTGTTCCACCGTGTGGGGTGTGCATAACACACTGTGAAGGAAGTCCACACTCCTAGTCCTAACTAACAGTGTGGGACAGTCTTCTGCTTTACTCACGCTTCCCACACACGGGAATTGATCTCCCTAGCCATTCTCATTGTTTCTGAAGCAGGTCGAGTCTCTATTACACCAGATCAAGAACATGGAGATTTCTGATCTTAATCAGAACAGAACAAACTAAACAAAACCCTCTAGTTCATCATTCATATCCCTAGCAGCACACCTCAAAGCAACTTAAAGCCTTTATTAATTCCTTATTATCTATCCATAAGAAACAAAGTCCACCCTTAGTCTGGCTTCCATTATCTAGCTTCAACCTGCTTCCCCCATCCCCCAGCGCTAGAGATTGAATTTAGGACCATACACGTAGTAGGCACACACTCTACTACTGAGCTATATTCGTTGGCTTCGACTTACTATTTTTTTTAATTTTTATTTATTCTTTGACAATTTCACATATGTACGGTGTTGCTTTATTATATCCACCCCGACTTCCTACGTCCACTCTCCCAGAGACTCTTACCATGTCCCACCTTCTTGCTGCTGCCAGTACTCCTCCTCCTCCACTTCCTCTTCTTCCTTGTTCTCTTTCTTCTTCAAGTCCTCGGAGTCTATTTAGTGTTGCCTGCACAACTATAGGCAACCTACCAGGGGTAAAGAAAAGTGATCCTTCTCAACGGCTACCAGAGTCTAAGCTGGGGTGGAGAGCCTCAAGAGCCCCTCCCCAATCACCCTCCCCCGCACTGGACTGATGCCTGATTTGATTTTATGTAGGTAACTAGAGCTGCTGTGAGTTCGTAAGAGTAATGGCCATGGCACAGAAGCCAGCATCTCACAACACTTCTCCTCATCCTCCCCCAGTTCTCACACACTCTCTTCTCTTCTTCTGCGACCTTCCTCAGTCCTTGGGTCAGTCAGCATAAACACCTTTAGGGCTGAGCGCTCAGCAGTCACTTGATGTTAGCACTCTCTGACCAGTCTCCCTATTAGCCACCATCTACTGTGAAAGAGACTTCCCTGACCCAGGGGAGAGCAACCCAAATCTGAGTATACACAGGAGGCAGTTTGACAAGATGCCCATTTGCACAACACCTGCACTAGCTTCCCTTCTAGGGCCTGTCACCTCCCTGTTTATGGGCTTTTGAGCAAGTTACAGTAGCAGGATTCTCTCTGGTGGAGCAGGCCTCAGAATGGACTCAGAAAGCGGTTGGTTGCTGCCATAGCAGTCATGCTGTCATTGCGCACTTGGCCTGGCAGGTCGGTATTATTACCACGTGGGGTACAGTGGCAGTTAAGACAATTAGTGTCTTTTCTCCACACAGCTGCCTGTACAGCGTCTTCTGCAGTATGACTTCCCAGTCAGTTCCAGCTTGATTTCTATATGTCCTGCATCCATAGTGTGATGTATGTTCAGCTCACCCTATTTTTTTAAAAAGCTCATTTTGCATTTCAAAAGTATTTATATACCCAAAAGAAACATAGACGATTAACTAGGGAGGTTGCTTGTAAGAGA
>NW_022196898.1:85278637-85315338 GCF_008632895.1 Mastomys coucha
ATCTACATAAGACTGTTAAATTGATTGTTGTTTTATATCAAACAACTTTTATAATACTAATTTTTATTATAGTATTTTATAAATTTTAAAGAATATGACAAAAAAGATATTGTAAGTATTGAAGGGGGGGGTCTCTGGAAGGAGTGGGGGTACAAAAGGGAAACAAGAATGTAATTTAATTCTATTTACTTAAAATATGTTCTTAAATGTTAAATTCAGATAAATTGAAATCATGTAACTAACTTTTCTCATCATAATGCAATAAAAGTTTAAAAAAAAACCTCATTTTGCGTTATGGCTTCTCTCAACATGTGGTTCTCATCCAAATAGGTTGTATGTTTTATACATTCTTGTGTATACACTTATTTATTATACTTATTTTTGGTTATTTATTAGATTTATTATTAGATATATAGTTATCACTATATAAAAGATTATTTATAACATTTATTTTCTTTGATGTGTTGTATTCTCAAGCTTTGTGATCCTTTGGGTACAAAGTGTTACCCTTAGATGTAGCCATTGGCTACGACAGTTAATTAAGTACAGATGTCCTCAAAAGCCATTTGGAAAGGAGGTAATCTTGGGCCCGCTGTATGTACACTAATCCCTAGGGCTGTGGCAGAGTACAGTGTCATTTTAATTCAGTTTGACTAGCAGTGGCTTTTTTAGACACCTGCTCTTCTCCAGCAACCAAAGGTAACTGATATTCTGTGAGCTTGTACGTTGCTCAGACGGGCAGCCAGTTTCAAACAGTCAACTAAAATTACCGTTCTCCAGGCATCTATTTGAATCTGACATTTGCTCATTTCTTATCTTCAAAATGTTCTGGAGAAACAAAGAAACTGCTCACCACTATTCTAGGAATTGTTCTCCATATGGTTTTTTAGAAAAGGCACATTTAGGGCTTGGGGCATTCAGAACCACACTGTGGCGGGCAACCAGGCATCCTGGAGAAAGGGAGGCTGGAGGCTAGACCAGTCATCCTCCATGAAGAAGGCCTCAGGAGAGTGCCCGTGCTTCAGTTCCTGTTTCTCTTGCCTGCCATGCTCACCATTGTTCCTCCTCCTATCTAATCTTTCTCCTCATTTTGTTAAGGCACTGCTCTTGCTGCGTAGCTTCACCTTGCTTTATGCAGACCACACTATCTCTCTTTTTCCTAATTGCCCCTGAATTTCTTATCAGTGGCACCCACTTGGGATTCAGCGGGCGGGTGGATTCTCACCTTTTGAAGACATTAATTTCATTTTCCTGAATGGGACGCAAGACTTTTAAAGGCATTGTGTGCCTGTTTTTGCCTCCCAGCGTGGCCTCACTTGATAAGAACATCCTGACTGATTGGTAGGCATAGAAAACAAGTTGGAGAACACAATGTAATGCAAGCTTTAATGACCAGACAGTGTCTGGATGCCCTGGATTCTTAAAACTGCTTCAGAGACTAAATGCAAACCAAACCCGCTGTTTAAAAAAATCTGAAGGACAATTTTCAGACTTGAAGCTGAAAATATTGTAACAGGAAACCTTACTCCCATGATAACGTCAATGACTTGTAGGCACTTTCTAACTCAACATGAAAATTATGCATAGAATCTCCAGCAAAGGGATTTGAGGATGCATGTTGCTTTAATCCTGTTAGTCAAGAGGAGGGAAAGGCAGGAACCAGAAGACCTCCTCAAAAGGGAAAGGATTAGCCCAGGGGTTAGTGAGGGACAAAGGCAGCAGGAGGTGTGACTGCCTTTTTTGCTTGCTTAAAATCACTTGAGAATGTGTGTGTTTGTGTGTGTGTGTGTCTGTCTGTGTGTGTGTGTGTGTGTCTGTGTGTGTGTGTGTGTGTGTGTGTGTGTGTGTGTATCTTTTGTCAAAATTAGACTATAGTTCTGTCTTCACATGTTAAGAATCTATTATTGCTTGTCTTTAAATATCCTATTAAGTTTTTAACGTTGTTGGAGATTTCTTTTCCCGTGACCAGGACACACAGTAAGAAAGCAGTCTACCTACACTCCTGTGAGCCATGGGAAACTTCTGCTATGAGTTCACCAAAAAAATTGCTCGTCACAATGCAAATTCTATCACAGTGACAGTGGAATTAAGGAATAAGATCATTTTATCGAGGGAGAAACTGATTGTGTGTGAAGGAAGCATTGGGTCATCATCAACAACAAGACCACAAACAAACAAACAAAAAACCAGGACTTTTTCAACTTTTATTAAGTTTATTATATTAAGGAAAAGGGATAACTAAGGAACCATTGTCAGATGTGAAGAAGAAAGAGTCATCCTTTTGAAAAGTGAATTGAGAGTTCTAGTTTGTTGTATTTTGTATTCTGTCTGTCTATCTATCCATCCATCCACCCACCCACCCACCCATCCATCCATCCATCCATCCATCCATCCACCTATCTATCTGTCTAGCTATTGTCTCATGTATTCCAGTTTGGCTTCAACTTGCTATGAAGTTAAGGATGACCTTGAACCTCCAATCTCCTGGCTCTACCTCCTCAGCATTAGAGTCAGAGGCCCATACCATAGTTCGTTGTTCTAGAATGGTAGAAATTGAACCAGTGCTTTGTGTTTGCTTGGTGAGCACTTTACCAACTAAGTTAGACCCCTAGTGCCATTAGGGGTTTTACATATTATACCACTGGTCAATGTGCTTTGAGTAGCGAATTGATCAGTAAAATAAACAAATGAAGCTTACATTACAGGGTGTTCTAAACCCCTGGAAAGGAAAGACAAGGTGAATATGACTAATCTTTTCATTTAGGAAGAAGGAATAGTTCTAACAGAAGAGTGAGGAGCATGAAGTCTACCTCTGGGTAAATCCCTTTGTTTCATTTTGACAATGACAATGTATTACTGGCTTATGTGTACACATGATATGTCAGGGCTTATGTCTGGCAGGATCCTAGCAGTGATTGAAGATGACCCAGGCAAGTGTTCAACAGCAGGAAGCAGGTCTGTCTGGCCTTGAATACAGAGGATTAGTAATTACAGAACCGGAGGCATTGGCCCAGGTAGACAGAGAAGCCTTTGATGTTTTCAGTAGAATAAGAGGCAATGGGCAGGGCCATTCTGAACCAGAAGAGAAACAGTTTGAGCACCGTTTGGGATTGTACTGGGGTGCATTCTGAGCCATAGGAAGTGGTATTGAGTAAGACAGGACATGCGTGTTCCTAACAGACGTGATAATGACCATTTCTCTCATAAGTTCATCTCAGTACTGTGTTCTCCACCCTGCTCTCCTGTACTGCTGGCTTTGAAGGTGGAGGAATAGAAGGAGATTTGTGTGCACATGGCTTTCAAATATATAGACTTGTAAATTCTTTTTCTATAGTAGATAACAGTAGCATATATGTATATGTATGTTTGTGTATATGTATATGTATATATATATGTGTGTGTGTTTGTACATGCCCATATGGGCATCCAGTTCCAAGGGTTCTAGTATATATATACATATATATATATTCATTCTCTCTATATAAACAACAAAACATAGAATATATATGTATATAATCAATCTAAATCCCTCATACATATATATGTATATATATGGTACTGTTAACATATATATATATAATATATATACAATAAACTATAAATTAAAGGTAACAGAGACATCTAGACATTGGTTTTCCCCCCACGGTTTCCTATGTAGAATGCACGTGAAATACGGTATGAAAGTACTTTGTATGGTGTTCTTGGCTGTTATTCCACTTCTGTTTCACATGACCAGGAATTGCGCTGATGAGACTGCTAGTAGTCACTCAGGCTGTTCTGACTTCTGGGCATCTTTATTTCTCTTCCCTGATTGTGATCTTAGATGATCATAAATGTGATATATCAGGGAAAAGATAGGTTTCTATAGCTTCCTCTCTCCCACTGGGAGAGGCTTGCTTGCTTTATCTGTCTATCTATCTATCTATCTATCTATCTATCTATCTATCTATCTATCTATCTATCTAATAGAACAGTGTCCTTATACTTGACCTACTTTCTGCTCACTGTTCTTGCTTACTTACCAGACCATCCCCTTATCCACTTCCAGGCCTGGGCATGGTGGTATCTAGGCAAGCCAAGGTTTTTCCTTTTTGGCTTGTCTCTGTCTTAGTGATTTTTCTTGTGGCTGTCATAAAATCTTCAGATTCACTGCAACTGAAAAAGGGGATGAATGATTTTTGGCGAACAGTTCAAGGGTACAAGTCCCAGTGGCAGGGGTCTGAAGCAGCTGGTGACATTGCACCCACATTCAGGAAATGAGGAGTGATGCATCCCTGTGCTCAGCTAGCTTGTTTCCCTTTGTGTCGTCCAGTACCCAAAACCAGAGGGTGCCGCTGCTTCCTCCTATGCTGGCTTTTCTGCCTGAATTAAACTAATCAAGACAATTCCTCTCAGGCTTGATTAGACGCTAACCTAATCTAAATCCCTCACTGTTGGGTTTGGCAACATGTCTCCTAGGTGCTTCCGGATTCTGTAAGGTTGACATTCACCATCACAACCACCTGTTGGGCTCCTTGCTCTCATGCGTCAGCAGACTGGAGTTGGTCTTTGATCTCAGTCTGGCTAGTGCACACCGTAGTCTCTCTGTTTTCCCTCCCTAAGTTTGAATGCTTTTTCTACCCACTACAGCATATTTCAAGCCAGCTTCTGACACATGCAGGCAATGACAGAAGACAAATATCCCAAGTTTATCTATTTAGCCTTCATGACTTTGAATTTGTAGACTCCTGCCCCCCTGACCTCCAAGAACCTATAGGTTGTAGGATGCCAAGCACATCTCCTCAACACATGGGCATCAGCAGCCTTTACATGCAAGTAATATTGAGATGTTGGCAATGGTGGGTACTGCCAACGCAAAGCGTTTTTGAAAACATTGATTGCAGAGCAGTGAGAACAGCGCAGGTGTGGTGCTGATGCAAAAGTAGGATATTGCAAAGTGGTAAGAATGGCAGCAGTGAGCATGGCTGTGGTGCTGATGCAGGGTAGGACAAACAGATGGGAAGTGCAGATGTGAGAAAGGAGGGATGTGAGACGATACGAATGGCAAAGAAACCAAAAGAACGGAAGAGGAGCAGGAGGGAGAGAGAAGAAGATTGAGGGAGGGACAGGCAGGGGTGGGGGAAGGAAGAGAAAACAATGACACTCAGAAAATAGCACTGAAAGGAACCAGAAGAATCCAGAACTGGAGCATGCGCTCCATAGGAATCTACTGGCAAATCCAAAGAAAACGAAGCAAAGAGAACTTTTGGTTTATGTTCTGTTTTAAGGGGCCTGGTTACATATCCCAGGCTTCTGCTGAACTTGGTCCTCTTTCCTTAGCCTCCTGAGCCCTAGGATAAGCAGGCATGCAAGAAGATAAAAAAAAAAAGGAGTACATTGCATTGTGTGTGTGGTGTACTTGCACTTGGGTGGGGTTGGGGGAGTGTATGGTGTCTATGTCTGTGGATTTGAATTAGTGTGCATGCATTTGTGTGGGTGTTTATGCGGAGGCTTGATCTTGATCTTGGTAATCTGTCTTTATCACTTTTCCACTTCATTTATTAAGGCAAGTGCTCTCAGTCAAACACCGCTCACTGACGAGGCTAGTCTTGATAGTGAGCTTGTTCTGGAACTCACGATGAGCCATCTCCCAACCCCATGAGACAACTTTAAAACAATGGTTTTTTATTTGTTTGTTTGTTCCATAATCAGTAACAAAAGTAGTGTCCATTGGAGGACGAACAGGCCGGGCAGACTCCCTTGTAGAAATACTTCCTGCACAAGGTTGAGACGACCTCCGTGCAAGCTCTGGCAGACACTTTTGTGATAGCTATTACCAGGCAACTGTATGTAAGAACACTTCTTCCCAACTTCCAGTTCTATTTCCTTTTTTTAAAGTAGAGACGGCACAAGTGACTTCATTTGCTGCCCATGGCTTTTACACCTTTTCACGGGTTTAATATAGATGCTTTTCTCCTTATGACCGCCTATGACTCGAAAATGCCTGACTAGATGCTAAGAACATGACCTGTATCCAAGTGCCAAGCTGGCAGTGGAGCCAGACAAAATGACAACTGAGAGACAGGAGGGCCTTGGAATGATTTTTAAGAAGCAAGCCTCTGATGGAGTAATGGAGACTGTAGGATGCCGTGGATGTGCATTCTAAGTGGCTAGCATCCTCTGGCTGTAGACTGGGAAAACACAGCAAGGAAGACATGATAACAGCTAATTGACAAGGGCTTGCCACCTGATGGGTGCAGGCTCGGGGCTTTCCACACATGGTTCGTTTAATACATCTATCTACCTCAAAGGATCCTGGGGGGCAGCAGAGTTCTGAGATGGTCTCCGTGGTCTCTGCCACCCCAAATCTGTTTCACCACTTCCCAACTGTACACGGTGGAACTGAAGACTTGCTCTGAGCCAATCGAACAGTACAAAGGTGACAGATTGGACACACATCATTAGATTGCCTTCTATGCCAGGAGTCTCCTGGATTTCTTTTCTTTAAGACTTGTTGTGAGAACCATTCCAGAGGAAGGGTCTGAGGCAGTCTCAGGAATGTAACTTGTCCTTGCCGGTGTCTTGCAGATTCCAAGAGTGAGTGCTCATGGTGAGGAGGTTCTTTACCCACTTTCCTCCTTTGAGTAGGACGAGATGGAGAGGGAAGATCAGGCTAGACAAGCAGGGTGTATGTAGTAGAAGTTACTCAACACAGCCTTGCCAGCCCTGGTCCTTTCTGTTTTGAATGGGTTGTGTAAATATGGCTAGAGCTTGTGGGTGTGGTGTGGATATTTGTCTCCAGGCTGCTCTTGAGGATTCTGAGAGTAATAAAAGATGTCTAAACTACCAGAGTCCTCTGAATTCACTCTGGAAGTTCAAAACACTACCAAACATCACAATGCAAATTACACTTAATCCAACTGGAAAAGTCCCCATAGTTTTTGAGAAACTCAGCCCAGTTTAAAAGTCCAAAGTCTCAGAGATTCAAGATAATCTCTTAATTATAACCTCCTATTAAATGAAAAAGCAAAACATATACTTCACACAGAGTATATATTACCACTGCAAAAGAAAAGAATGGGAACTAAGGAAATATGGGACCAAAACAAGCCTGAAAACCAGGTGGGCAAACATCCAATTCTGTAGCTCCATTTCTGATGTCAAAAAGCTCCATCCCTCCAGCTTTCCTGTCTGCAAAGTAGGTTTTCCTTTTGGAAAGGTTCCATCTTTTGTACGCAGCTCTTCTTGGCAAATACCTCAAGACTCTGGCACCTCTAACATCTTGGGGTCTTGGATGCAACCCAGGCACCACTTTTATCTCTACACAAGTTGGGGGGCCCCAAGGCCTCTTGAACTTGAAGAGCCATCATGTAGGGACTGCCCTGGCCTCAGCAGCTCTCCTTAACTGTGGAGGAAGGTTTCACAACCCCTTTACTCATGTGCCTTTCATGACTCCAGAGCTAGATTTACTGAAAAGTTTGATGCCTTATCGGGATAAACCTTGTGGCAGTTTTCATTTATTGTTTTTGTTTGTTTGTTTGTTGATGGCTTCTTCCTTCCTTCCTTCCTTCCTTTCCTTCTCTCTCTCTCTCTCTCTCTCTCTCTCTCTCTCTCTCTTTCTTTCTTCCTCTCTTTCTTAGCAGGAACTCTCTCAGGCTCTTCTCTCTGGAAGCTGGGAGCTTAGGCTGGGTGGGGTCGTACCCCGAGAGGACCACTCCCTCTACTACAGTCCAGATCCTTCTCTCCTTATCTCTTTCAGAACTAGCCAAGGCTCCAGCTTTAAATTCCCTGATCTTCTTTTTCTCTCCAAACTGTATATTTTTTATTTTTTTGCCCCTCTTTTCTCATTATAGACCATAGTAAGAGTAGCAGTTAATAATATCTCTATAGAGTAAGTATTATTCTGTCTTGAAATCTCTGCCAAAGAAGTAATTAGTCCATTACTTTAAAATTGGCCTCAGGCAAGTTCTCAGGACAAGAGCAGAAAGCAACCACATTCCTTGTCAAAACCATCAGCAGAACAGTCTCCAGGCTAGTCACTGACAGTGCTCCCTTCAGAAACCCATCTTCCAAGTTCCTACTAGGATGACTTCTGTTTACAGCATTTAAATGCTTTTCTAAAGTCTCTATGTCCCACATAACCCTCCAAAAAGCCACACATGGCATAGGGTTCCTTAAAGTAATAGGTTGTTAGCCAGGCAGTGGTGGCGCACGCCTTTAGTCCCAGCACTTGGGAGGCAGAGGCAGGCAGATTTCTGAGTTCAAGGCCAGCCTGGTCTACAGAGTAAGTTTCAGGACAGCCAGGGCTATACAGAGAAACCCTGTCTCGAAAAACCAAAAAAAAAAAAAGGTTGTTTCCTGGTACCAAGTTCTGTATTAGTTACTTTTCTGTGGCTGTGACAAAAAATCATGACCAAGGCAACATATAGAATGAAGGGTTTCTTTCAGTTTACAGTCTGGAGGATGAGAGTCCATAATGAAAGAGCAGAAGTCACAGCAGGGTGACACATGACTAGAGGAGCAACTGAGAGCTCATGTTTTGATCCACACTCAGGAAGGAGGAGAGATGGGTGGGTCTGGATCAAGGTTTGGTGATCTTTTCTGGGTTAAGGATCAAACAGTGCCTATTTCACATCTGTGGCTTGCACAGTCCCTGTCACAAGTCTGCCATGAAAACAGAAATAAGTAAAGGCCAGATGCCCATGTCTGTGTTCCCATAAGCCTTTATCAATGGATAGGGAAAGATGGTTTTCTAGTTTCCTGGTCTAGATAATTTTCCTCTGCCATTTCTCAGAGATTCTGGGGTGGCCCATAGAGGACAGGCAAAGAAACAAGTGGGAGGCATAGTCCTCACCTGACTTGCAGCCAAAGCAGCTCTCCACAGTTATACTTCTGAGTTAAGATCATTTGATACATTTCCATCGAATCACTCCTGAAGAAATTGCTGCTCTGCTGTGTCTCCTTGAGAACTGGGTGTTTCCAAGTGGCACCATCACCCTCACTCTTTTGACCTTCTGCTGCCTCCACTGCCTGTTATCCTACCCTGAGAACATGGTGTGAGTCTCCTCCTCCTATCCAGGATCCTCCCTGGTTTAGCTCCTCATACCTGGCTTCCTTACTGCTCTCTCTGTTTAGATATTTCTAGAAATCAACAATTCCAGATCATAGCTCAGTACATTCCCTCCAAAGCCTGATCCATCATTCTTTTTCCATCTGAGCCAATGGCTCCAGTTCCCACTAGTTAAACAAACCCCAAGCAGAGGGCTAACTCTTCATTTCTTCTTCACTGAGAATCAGTTACCAGGTCTGACAGCTTGTGACTGCACTATCTCTTCTAATCTCTCCTCTGCTTAGTTCATAACCTAATCTCAGGCCTCCATTGTTACAAATCTAGGCTATTCTCAGGAGAAAAGCAGAGACAGAAAGTAGGGGCTACACTGCCCTCTCAACCTAGGAGAAAAATCTCTACAAATCAGAGCTGGACACTCAGACCATCACCTCAGTCACTCAATTATGGTCCTTCATTCTCCATCCAAGCCAGATGAAGAGCAGGTTTCTCACCCTGGAATTAATACCACACTGCCCACAGTTAACTCCACTGTTTAGACAGATCGGATACGGCTATGCCTGTGGACTAACATGGTTGGATCTAATAATGTTTCAAGGTTAGATGCCTCACCTGTAGGCATCCTCTGGCAGACACGTTCCGTCTGTGGCCCATCGGCTGCATGTGGCTGTGCATAGCCTAGGACAAAATCATAAACTCACGCACTCGTTTTGAAAACTATGACATTTTTGGTAATGTGATTGCATGGTTTTCAAGTGTAACTTCATGGATGACAATGCTATTTGCTATGCCAAAAAGATGGCTACGGGCTACAGTAAATCACAGTTTATATATCAGGAGAAGCTTTTTGGTGGAATTCAGATCCCTAAACTCTTTACAGGCCTGATAATTTTCTGCTCATATTTCCTTTTTTTTACGTCTTTTTTTGTTTTGTTTTGTTTTGTTGGTGATGTTTCCTCCAAGTCTTCTCTGATTGCTCCCCACATTTCCACAGCACCCTCTCTCTGCAAAGGGCCTTCACAGAGCTCTCCGGCGACAGGTGATCATCATGTGACAGCTGCTGTTTGAATGTTTACTTGCTTTGCTTCTGCTGGACACAAGCACTTACTTTATGGAACTAAATTCAGTGGATTAAAACTATGAAGCTTTGTAAATACTAAGTATTAAGTGGGTTTGGGTTTTCATAGGCATGGTTGAATCTCAGAACTTAAGGGAGCCCTGAGCCTGATTAGTATTTTTCATCTGTTAATAAATACAATTGGAGACACAAAGAGTTATTTAAATATACAGCTTTGAGAACTGAAGAAAAGATTGAGCTCAAAGATTACACTTGTTATCCCAATAGTTCTATCACAGGAAATAATGTAAGTAAAGAATTTCTGGAGAGCCATTAATGGTGCAGTATTAGCACAAATAATATAAATTTTCATTTACAAATTTTTCACAGCATGCAAAACTCAGGACGGCAAGGCTAATGGAGGTAGTTGATGCGGGTGCCGTTCCTCCATGGTGTGCTGTGGGGGCTGTCACACACCAAGCCTTCCCGTGGCTTTCTCCTCTTTCCTGAAAGTGATAATCATTAATAGCCACTTTTCATTTCACATCAGCAAATTCCCCAAGTTAAGGAAGCAACAGTTTGATTATGCAGTCCATGATGGTGGCAGGAGCTTGGGACTACTGGTCAGGAAATGGGTGAGGCACAAATTGGGATAAACAGTTAGTTCCCTTTCTCCTTTCAGGGAGGTCCATGAATCATGCCAGTGCATTTTAAGGTGGGCTGCACCACCTTAAATAACCTGACCTAGAGAAATACTCAGAGGTGACCTGGTCTATTACAGGGAAGAATGGTCTATCATAGTGAATAATGGTCTATCACAGGGAAGAAGGGAGATTTCAGGTGATGAGAAGAGAAAAGTATCACCTGACCTGCCAGAGTGTGCAGAGGAAGGCTTCAAGGCTCCTGAAAGGGTCCACACACCACTCTTCCTCAAATGGTCAACAAGTGAGATAGTTCAGTGCATCTCGAGGAACTTGCTGAAGCCAGTGATTGCACTGAGCTCACTGACAACGGAAGGTTTTTTTATATGTTCCCAGGCATGGAGTCATACAGTCTCAGTTCACACAGAGAAGATGGCAATACACACGATTCCACGTTATCACGGATAGAGTTCTTAATGTCTCACAACAGCTCCTCCCAGGTCCTTCCAAATCCTGCTGCTCTGTCTTCTCCCTTTCCTCTCACTCAGTCCCTCCTCCATCCCCCATCCTCCTTCCATCTCTCCTCTCTTCCTTCCCTTTCTCCCTTCTCCATCCCTCTTTCCTCCTTCCATCTCTCCTTTCTTCCTTCCCTTTCTCCCTTCTCCATCCCTCTTTCCTCCTTCCATCTCTCCTTTCTTCCTTTTCTTTCTCCCTCCTCTATCCCTCCCTTCCTCCTTCCATCTTTCCTTTCTTCCTTCCCTTTCTCCCTTCTCCATCCCTCCTTTCCTCCTTCCATCTCTCCTTTCTTCCTTTTCTTTCTCCCTCCTCCATCCCTCCCTTTCTCCTTCCATCTCTTTCTTCCTTCCCTTTCTCCCTCCTCTATCCCTCCCTTTCTCCTTCAATTTCTTCTTTCTTCCTTCCCTTTCTCTTTTCCTTTGCCTCTTTTTTCTTCTCTCTCTTAATATTCATGGGACCTCTAGTACATACCATTTGTAAAATGAAGCCATCATTAGTATCTACTTTATTGATCTGTTTTGAAACACACACACTTATCAGCTTATCTGGCACATTATACACATTTCATCTGTTTATTTTTTATTGGATATTTTATTTATTTACATTTCAAATGTTATCCCCTTTCCCGGTTTCCTCTCCGCAAGCCCCATCCTCCTCCCCCTGTTTCTATGAGGGTGCTCTTCCCACCTACCCACTCACTCCTATGTCACTACACTGGTATTCTCCTACACTGGGCCATTGAGCCTTCACAGGACCAAGGGCCTCCCTTCTCATTGATGCCGTCCTCTGCTACATATGCAACTGGAGCCATGGGTCCCTCTTTGGTTGGTGGTTTAGTCCCTGGGAGTTCTGGGGGATCTAGTTGGTTGATATTGTTTAAGTTTATATTTTAATGAAGCATGACTTATGTTTAGATAAACATGTGCAGTAAAATATTCAGTAGATGTGTTTTTCAAGATACACTATTTCTCCATCACAGGATAGGCACACTTAAACACTTTGAATTTATATTTCTTAAAGACTCATTTATTTTTATATGCATCTGGGTTATGCCTGCATATATGTCTGTATGTGGACATCACATCCCTTGGAACTGGAGTCACAGACAGTTGTGAGCAGCCATATAGGTGCTGGGAATTAGACCCAGTTCCTCTGGAAGAGCAGCCAGTACTCTTAACTGTTGAGTCATCTCTCCAGCCCCTTGAATTCGTATTTTTAAATTGTTCTCTAGGAAGATTGAATGCGACCTCGAGGTAGGTGTCTTTCTACAAATTTAGCAAAACCTATCTGTCCACATCTCCTTCACCTCTCTCGGCAGGGAGGTGATTCCCTGAAAGGTCCGGTCCTGTGAATTAGAGAAGCCGTGTCTGGACCAGGAAGCCTGACATTTGCTTTTCTAGGCAGTGAAATCTGAGAGAAGCAGGGAAAGAGGTTCTCAGTTTACCTCCATCTTTATGCCTGATGGCTGCTGGTCATGATTTCCATACCCACAACCCCTGGCTTTTTTGGAAAGCATTTTGTTTGATTCTAATTTGGAAGATCTTTTTAATTGGCTGATACCCTACATCATTACTTTATATCCCTAGCTGAAAAATGACATTAAAAACAAATCCATTACCCTGAAAACCCCTCCGGTCTTGAGATTAGTTCTCACCCCCGTGTGGATCATCACGGCTGCAGCTTCCTAAGGGATTACTCACAGGAGCAAGAACAGGCATGGAAAGATTGAGAGCCGATAGTCCACAGAACCTCATTTAGAAATAACCTGCAAGCACTAGTTAGCGGCTAATGAAGGTTAACTGAGCCCTCCCTGGAGACTGTTCTCCCGGTCTATCTATAACTGCAAAGACTTTCTTTTACATTTGTTACACCCAGGGCACCAGAAAGGAGAATAAAGACCAAAGGGGAAAACACTCAGCTGCTCTCTTGCTACAGTCTCCTGCCCTACTTAGAAAGACAGCAACATATACGGCATTCTCTGACCAGCTCTCTAGATTAGAGCTCCATCCTATGGTAATTATCATCCACAATTTATTTAGTTGTTGCGTGTCAAACTGATGCAGGAACATATTGAGTTGTAGATATTTTAAGTAAATTCCTATGTTAAAAAATTTTTTTTGTGATGCTTGAGGCGACACAATAGTATTAATATTCCAAAAATCTGTGTGAATATGTGATACGTGTGTACATGTATGCACACATACACAATCATATGTGTGAATAGGGAGTGACATGTGCTGCTAACTAGGAGTGTATGGAAGTCAGAGGGTAACTCCGGGTATGGCTACTTTCTACCTTGTTTGAAACATGGTCTTTTCTTGTTGACCACTGTGTTTGCCAGGCTAGCTAGCTTTCAAACTTCTTTCTTCTGCCTTAACCCCGCATCTTGTCCCCTGACTACTGAGATTACAGATGCTCACTGCTACTCCACTCAATTTTACATAGTCTCTGAGTCTCAAGTCTCCATTGTTGAATCCCAAGCACTTACCCACGGACAGATGGCCCCAGCTCTAATATTAGCACTCTTAACAAGTCTGTGTCTCTGACCAGGCTAAGCTCATTTACATTAGAAAAGTACATGTCTCTCATAAGAGCACAATAATTAGGATAAAAGAAGAAACACAAGTGAAGAACAAGGTAGACAGCCATCGTTGAGACTGGAGACCTATAGCCCACGGATTAACTAATTTTAGGGGAATAACAGACAATTCCCAGAAGGAGAGTTTGTTACAGGGAGAGGTGTTCCCAGGACGTGTTGAGACAAAAGGTGAGGCACGAGATGAGAGAATGCTTGGATATGTCCTGCTATGGAAGGCAGGGTGATGGAAGAAGAGATGCTGTGGTGGTGTGAGAGAGAATGGCCCTCACAGGCTCACAGATAGGAATACTTGCTCCTTAGTTGGTAGAACTGTTTGGAAAGGACCAGGGGGTGTGGCTTTGTTGGAAGAGGTCTGTCACTGGGGGTGGGCTTTGAGATTTCAAAAGCTCTACTTTCTAGTTAGCTCACTCTTTGTCTCAGACTTATGGATCAAGATGTAAACTCTCTGTTACTGATCCAGTGTCATATCTACCCACCTGCTGCCAGGCTCCCTGGCATGATGGCAAAGGACTTGAAAACACTCTGGAACTGTGAGCCCCAAATTAAATGCCTCCAAATTAATTTTTTTAGTAGATTGCCTTTGTCATGGTATCTTATCACTACAATAAAAATGGTACCTAAGACAGAAGCTGGCACCAGAGGCTAGGCTATTGCTGTAACAGGTCTGGTCATGTTTTTTTTTTTTTTTTTTTTGGAGGAATGTGGAAGACTTTGGGAGTTTGGAATAGGAAAGCAGTTGGATGCTGTGAGCAGGTCTTGATGGGCCATCCTAGTAGGAGCTTGAACAACAATAGTGCTGAGAGCAATGTGGACTATGCAACCCAACTCAAGAGAAGAGGTTTTCCAGGGAAGCAATATTAGCAACTGAGTTAGAGGCCATTTTTTTTGATATTTGCTAAAGAACATGCCTGCTTTTTTTGCCCTTGTCCAGAGAATCTGTCCAAGGCTAAAGTGAAAAGTTTTGGACTATTTGTTAATAGAGGAGATTTTAAGATAGCCTAATATTATGCTGGGCACTGGTGGTGCACACCTTTAGTCCCAGCACTTGGGAGGCAAAGGCAGGCAGATTTCTGAGTTTGAGGCCAGCCTGGTCTACAGAGTGAGTTCCAGGACAGCCAGGGCTACACAGAGAAACCCTGTCTCGAAAAACCAAAAAATAAAAAATAAATAAGATAGCCTAATATTGACTCTGTCATGTGGTTATTAGTAATCACTCATATACAGATCTACAATGAAAATGGCAAATATGGAAAAAAAAACCAAAATATTCAGCTGGCAGAGAAAAAAGAGCGTCAGAAAATGTAACCTTGAAGCCAAGGCTTGTGCTGAAAGAGAGAAGGAAAAGTCCAGTGTGAAGCAGAATAGGGGAAGCGTAACTCTCCTCCATGCTGGGTTTTGATTGGCTTGATCTTCTGTAAATGTTCACAGCTACTGTGAGTTCAGGAGTGGAATGGCCGTGCCATGTCCAGAATATAGTATTTCACAGCACTCTTTCTCATCCTTTGGCTTTCATAATCTTTCTGTCCTGTCTTCCACAGTATTCTCTGAGCCTTAGATGGGTGGGGTGGGGGTGGATACTGAAATTCCATTTAAGGCCGGGCATTCAACAGTCATTTATTCTCAGTACTTTGGCCAGTTATGGGTCTCTGCATTAACTGTTGCTCACTGCACAAAAAAAAAAAAAAAAAAAAAAAAAAAAAAAAAAAAAAAAAAAAAAAAAAAAAAAGAGAGAGAGAGAGAATTCTTAGACCAAGGTTGAGAGTGACAGAAATCTGTGGTGATGATGTATGTATTTAAAAGGGAGTTTGGCAATATGAGCAGAACAACAGTAATATATTCTGTCCTAAGGCCTATGGTCTCCTAGTAGTCTTTTTTTATCAGATGTATAGTATAGTCATGAATTCCCTTCAAATCCAACCAGAAAGCAGTTGGGTGCTGCCACCGCAGTCACGCCACCATTACACCACCAGGGGCATCTTGTCTGACACTAAGTCAGTGTCTTGTGATGGTTTTTCTTTGTCTCCAAGATGGCAGGGAGATGAAGAGGGCACAAATGCTGTGTCTTTACATGACAGAGGACCGGCAGCTCTCTAAAGTTGTTGTCAATTCCAGTCACACAGTGGGGAAGACTAAGAGTGCTCTGGGGAGGACTAGGAGTGCTCTGGGGAGGACTAGGAGTGCTCTGGGGAGGACTAAGAGTGCTCTGGGGAGGATTCAGAGTCACTGCTGTATGAGCTCAGTAGGACACTCCCAATGGAGGAATCCAATAATGTTGTCTTTTAAAAAGCTTTACTTTTTACTTTCTGGGGGTGGTGGTGGTGGTGGTGGTGGAAATACATTTACCTAAGTCAACACAACATACCATAATGGAATAGGATACGATAGTCCATTCCCCATTTAATTCTGACTCCTCTCTATAGAAAATTTCTATGATGTGTTGTTAGTGTTTCTTTATCCAAATGTAAACTGCAATAAATGTGCATGATACTTTCCCACGTTCCTAAATATTTTAAGAGTGATATCTAATATTCAACTTATGTCATTTGAGCTGTAAAAGAAATCCTTAAAATTTTCTGAAATTTCCTCTATACAGCAGTTACAGCAGTATTGTATAGTGTGTATGTGTGTGTGTGTGTGTGTGTGTGTGTGTGTGTCTGGGAAAGGGACCAAGTTGACAGTTTGAAAAATGGTGGCATCCATGGGGAAGAGAATCCATGTGCTGAATTAAGTGAGCAGAAGCAAAATAATGCCAGATGTGAGTCCACCAGGTTTAAATCCACCAGGAAAGAGATATCTTGGGAGGATGTCAGATTTTCCACAGACTGTGTATTGGATGTTGGTACCAATTTTCTTTAGCCCTTAAGGACAATGTGGCATCAGTTGATATCTGAATTACACACTACTGCCTTCAACTATCAAATAATCCTCAATTAATTATTAACTGTCATGCTGAACTGTGAAGATAAAGTGTCCCCACTGTCAGGCTGTGAAGCTTAGTTATTTTCTGAAGGCAAATGAAAGTCATTAAAGGCTTTTGGAAATGGAAATGACACAAACAACTATATTTCCAGAAGTTATCTATTGCTGAAAAAAATGCAACAGTTTCAACAAGCATTTGTTTCTGAAGGGCTGGATTTGGTATGGCTACTGGTAGAACTCAGCTTCTCAGGGATTAAAACCAGATTGGGGACCTCAAATTTGACAGTGCCCGTTTGCCAGAGGCCTCCCTCAGCTCCTTGCCACAGAACCTTCCCTCAGTGCAAGACTTCATATGGCATCTGACCTCCAGCAGAGCAAGTAAGAAGGCAGAATCTTGCCCTGTCTTTTCTAGAAATGACACCCATTGCATATGGTCCGTGTTAAATATTTCAAGTGGGTTGCTATAGCGCTCCACACTCAAAGGGATGGATTTCCATAAGGGGTACATATCGGCGTGTAGGTGTCATTGCAGCCTGTTTTAGAGATTACTTCAAACTATCAGGCTGGAAGGAGCGAGGCCTTGCAGGCATGGGGTATACATGTGTATGCGAGTGTATGTATGTGTGTGTACATGTGTGTGTGTGTGTATGTGTATGTATGTGTGTGTGTATGTGTGTGTATGTGTATGTGAGTGTGTGTATGTGCGTGTGTGAGTGTGTGTGTGTGTGTAGATTTTGGAGGATCATAAATAAATAAAAAGAGGTTTTTTTTTTTTTTTTTTTTAGCACATTTAACAATACATAGTCAGGAAAGAAATAACTCTTTGGAATGTTAGCTTGTGGCAGCTAATATGGGAACAAGCATGTGTGCACTGGGTTCAGTCAGACATGAGTTTAAATAGCATCTCTATGTTCTGCAAGCCCTGCCCATGGTCAGTCTACCCTGAGTTACTCTTCTGTGAATATGGAAGCTAATTTATATGTTTCCTAATGATTTTTTAGAGCCACCTAAAACCTGATAACCCCTCCTTAACCTACTTAAAAATTCCTAGAGTAGAGTCTGTGCTCTTACATAGTCTCAAAAGTATAAAAATATCCACTACCAGTCTCTCTTTATAACCACCAAATAACCCCACTGTGTCATATCTCTATGTTTACTTCAACAACAGCTTTTCATCTGTGTGTCTTTGTAGTCAACACCATTTCTTCTGTGTAGGTTACTGTCTTAACTGTCATTCAAATATCCCACATCTAAACCTTTAGATGTACATGCTTCTAGTTACTCCTTTTTCAAAATTAATATATTGCTTGTTTCTTTTTCCCTGACGTTCACTCTTGTCTGGCTCCAATCTCTGCTTAGGGCACTATTTTAATGTTTCCCTTACTGTATAGAATCATAGAGTAGTGAGAAAAAGAAAGACTAACTTACATACAGGGATCTGAATCCGAATGCTAGCTTGTTTTTACTTTTTCTCCTACTCATGAAAACTATCTTTGGTTCCCAGATTCCTCATTTCAGAAAAACAGTGACATTGATTCCTGCTTCGTATTCCTACACTGAGAATGACAGCGATGGAAGATGTCATCATTCTTCTACTCCCTGTAGACAAGGAAAAGTTTGAAGGGGCGGCTCATACCTGGTCATTGTGTCTATTGGCCTGAGAACACCAGGTCAGGGTGTGTACTGTGATAACCCAGCACAGCCCACTGACAACAGGAAGGGTAGGGTAAACGGATAGGAGTCCAACTAGAAGTCACTTCAAACATCACCCACCATGTGCTGACAGCCAGTTCTTTAGATCCACATGAAGGACTGTGGTCCCCAAAGACTATTACTGCAGTTTCATTTGTGGTACTAAAACAAAATGACCACTATGCTGATTAGTTTTATGTCAGCTTGACATAAGCTAGAGTCATATGAAAGAAGGGAACCTTGATTAAGAAATGCCTCTATAACTATAGGGTATTTTCTAATTAGTGACTGATGGGGGAGAGTCCAACCCCTGGTGCATGGTGCCATCCTTGGGCTAGAGGTCCTGACTCTATAAGAAAGCAGTCTGAGTAAGCCATGATGAGCACTCTTCTACGGCCTCTGCATCATCTCCTGCCTCCACTTTCCTGCCTGTTCTAGGTCCTGTCCTGACTTTCTTCAAAGATACACTACAAAGTGGATGTGTAATACAAACAAGCCTTTTCCTCCCCAGCTTGCTTTAGGTCAGAGTGTTTGATTGCCACAATAGAAACCCTAAGTAAAGCAGAAATTAAGCTACTCCCTATGCAAAGTGAGATAAATGTTCTTTGTTGTTAAAACTGCTACTTTTAGAAATGTCTTATCTGGCTCACGCTGAGAGCACTATAACCACTCAGCTGACCTTGGCAGCACCGTCTTAATGGGGAAAGTCCCGCGCAGCCTGGCATGTTTAACAGTAGGGTAACTAAATATCACACATGTATATATAGGCACATCTAAAGTCCCCTTCATTTCTCATGTTTTCTACTTGAAACAAATGGTCAATGCCTTTAAGAATAATACATATGATAAAACAAAGTAAAAATTGTTTTACTAAAAGACACAAACATTGTATTCATGTATGGCTTTCTAGCTGCAATGCTAATTCTTCATCTTAACCTGCCCCCCACCCAAAAAAACAAAACAATAGGCAGACATAAGAACAGTCATCAAGAGATGTCTGCATGAGGAGAGAGATTCGAATTTTTCTCCATGTAGGATAAGGGTTGGAAGGAAATAGAGTATCAGTCTTTAATATTCTGCCCGATACGGCTAGGTTAAGGTGGGTTTTATCTGACGTCACTGTGAATGCTATTATCTCTAGCAAAATGACATTCGTGGGTTTCTGTGTACATGTGAATATTAAGAAGTATCCAAGCCAACAATGAACATTCTTTAAAAAAAAAAAAATAGTAGGCTAGCAGTGAGGCATGTCAAGCTAAGAACAACCACGGCTTCCAGGATGGTGAGACGGTCTAAGGTTTAGCCTACACAAGCTACTCTTACTCCTAGTCATATTTCAGACCAAAAATTGCAGGCCACATCTTTAATTATTGGAATAATCACATCCAAATCAGCCTTTCAAACTCTCGGTCCCATTTCAAACTCTCACCTCTTCCCAGTCTGCATTTCACAAGGCAGCAAGATGTTCATTGAAAACCATCAAATGACCAGGTCCAAATGACCTGGACCTTGGTTTTAAGCCTTCAGTAAGTCAGCCTTTGCTGTCTGATAGACATCTAGGACCTACCAGGCCCTGAGGTCCTGGGTCCTGCCACTTTCCCTCCTCCCTCCTCCCAGCACCTCCTCCCTCCTCCCTCCTCCCAGCAGTCTCCTCTTTGGCCTTTCCCCTCTCTGGTGTAGTTTGCAGTCTCTCACCTCCTGGAGAAGCCCCTCCCTGAGAATCTCTTCAGCAGCCATTTGACACATACTGAATGCTCTTCCAGTTTTTTCTGTTGCTGTGAGGAAACACTCTGATCAAAAGCAGCTTTCACTAGAAATGGTGTATTTGGTTTTCAGGTCGGAATTTATCATAGAGTGACGTTAGGGCAGGAATTCAAGGCAGGAACCTGAAGGCAGGAACCTGGAAGCAGGAACTGTTTAAGGAACTGTGTTTCCTAGCTACTCTCTGGCTGTTCTAGTTTCCTTATGCCGCACAGGCCATCAGCCTGTGATGCTGGCCAGAGTGGACTGGCCCTCTTGGACAAACTCATAATCAAGACAACCCCATCCCAGATAAGCTCGCTCACAGGCCAATCTAATCTAGGCAATTCAAGGCTCTCTCCCCTCAGATGACTCTCGCTTGTGTCAAGTTGACAGTGAAAACTAACCAGGGCAAATACTAGGCTATTGTGTAGCTGGTTCCTTTTGGAGCATTTATCATTTTCTGAAATTAGATGACTTTCCCTTACTTGTTCATTTTCTGTTAATACCACTAAGCTCCATGTTTCAAACGTCTTGTTTCTCACCATATTCTCAATATCTATTCCAGGACTTGATATTTATTATAATAAGGTGGTAGCACCATTTTTTGAATATGTAATAACACAAAATAGACAACCGAATGACTGGAATGGACGATTTCTACAACCAATAACCAACCCCATTTCACCAACTCTTCTCTTCCCCTTTGCTCCCCCTTAGCCCCTCGCCCGGTCCATCTCTTGACCTCTCTGTGGCTTCAGCTCTCTGACAGTTTGCCCACAGCTTCATACACCACAGAGTGAGGCAAGCAGATTTCCGTCTCAGCTCTTCACCAGTGGACTGTTTGGCTCTAATTGCAATCACCTCTTCACTGCAGCGAGCACGTCTCTCCTATTCGGCATATTTAGCACCCCGCTCTCCTGCACAGCGTGATTAGTGGACAACAGGAAGTGCTGATTGAGTGGAGGAAAGCGCCTTGCTTGGCAGCTATTTATAGCACTTTTGAGAACTGAGATGCCCAGGCGTCAGACTCACTCCAAACAAATGATCCGCGCACTAGCCAGGAGCCAGGAGCTTCTGCCAGCCCGACAGCACTGTCTTGTGAACGGTACTTGTTGACTTGTTTTTCCTTTCCTTCCCCCAAAGTACAGGTTGGTTTGACTCTCATAAAACCCATCCTTTTCCTTGTTAGAATCCCATGAGTTAGATACAGCTCGATAAATTAACATTTCATTACTACATGCAAGGTGATAGCTCAGGAAATTTATTATATGCTTCTATATTAAAATAAAAATGATTTCATGAAATGCACTCACATTCTTCCCATAACACAAATTTTTGCATCATGATGAGATAATAGGATAAAAAAAAAATCAAGATCTGAGAGGATGCCAACTGTGGCAGTTTTGACATTTAGGAACCAAGGAAGTAAATATTAGGAGTAGATATTTTATTTGTTAATGAAACTCTACCTTCCAGAGAGTTCTAAATGTGTACCCTCGGTTTAATGGACTTCAGGTTTTTCCTAGCATTTGTTAATCAGTTAGTAATGGTGAAACTAAATAACTATAACAGTACCCCTTCTACAGATTTGAAGCCTAGTGTCTAAACACCAAAAAGGTTTTCTATTCACCCTTGCAACAGCCTACTTATCAACACAATCCAGCCCCACGAGGGAAAGATGCTAGTGATCTTTTTCTGTCTATGCATTTTGCTGTGGGATTACCAATGTGTCTGATTCGAGGTCGCTTGGACTTAGATTCAGGAACATGAGGGATTTATAATCACAAAGTTCTCCCATAGGTATCATAGACACATACATAAATATGTAGTTGGAAGGTACCTCTACTGGCAATAGATCCCAACCTCCTCATTTTATGAATGACGGCTCCATGTCCAGAAAAATATAGTGACCTGCCAAAGGTCTCACTACTCGGTTAGTAGCAAGGATAGAAATAGGCTCAGTTCCCAGGTTCTCAAGCTCCTGCTTCTCACAGGCGTTTTCTGCCTCTGCCTTTTCCCAATCGCCCTATCAACCACCCCACATCCATATCCACCACCAGGTCAGTTACCATAGGAGTCTTCTCTGTCTTATTAGGCACCATTTTCAAATCTAACAGGACCATGCCTTGGCCTTCACCTTCAGTTTGAATTCATCCTTTGGGCAGTTTTTCTACGCAATACCCAGAATACATATTATCTCTCCACAAGAATTGACAGAATCTCTTTTGTGAGTTCACTATGGTAAAAAAAGAGTGAATCATCAATTTTCAGTCAGAGGAACGTCTTTCCGGGAAGGTATGGTTGGAGCTTTTTTCAGATGTCATAGCCTGAGGTATGCAACTGACATACTGTGGATTGAGAGCCAGAGACTCTATCAAAGATCAGCTGTGCAAGAACAAGCCCAAGACCATGTGGTCAATAGTGCTAAGACCCAAAACACTGGGGCTAAATACACACCACTGTCCTCTTCTTCAGAATCTCTGTTTTCTATCTCAAGATTTGGAAGAACAGTTAGTTCAGTGGTCTGAAGACTTAGAGTCAAAAGACCAAAGCTCAGGCTCCACACTGCCACCTTCCTTGTGACCTTTGTAAAATCACTTAAGTATTTGCAGCCTCAGCTTGCTTATCTCTGAGACAGGGTGGGTGATAACTAGCTGGATCCTTTCACCAGGCTGCAGGGAACAGCAAATGAGATAGCGAGCCTCTTTGAGACCTGTAAAACATTATAGAAATGCAAAGCTACAGTGCCACTGTTCTTTAGTGACACTACCCTTTACCAAATTCAGACATTTATCAGCATCCTCCCTGGTCTCACCGAACAACGGGTGTCCCAAGCTAGGACAGCTTTGTTTTATTTTGTTTGTTTTTTCTTTTTTTTTGTTTTACTCATTGTGTACCTTTTCTTTCTCTCATTCATTCTCTCCCCCATCATTGAGTTCTGGGAAGTTTACATCCTGTCTTTTCAAAAACTGGTTAAAGGATAGAAAGCAAGCCAGCATGGTCCCACTCAAGAATTTCAAGTCAGATCTGATGTTGAACCACAGGCTAATCGTGCAATATTCTTTCATTATGCTTGGTCATGTTCTAAGTCTCCTACACATCTCAAATCTCCTTACTCTTTGGAAGGAATAAAAGCTTCGTTGAGCTTCACTAATAGGGACTGGGTTCCTTGCCGCCTTTGTGTTGGATGTAAACATCTCAAAGCCAGACAGATTATCAACTGAGGCCCAATGGAGGAGCTCAGGTAACTGTTTTCCTAGAGTCCCTCTAGCTCCTTAAGTCCCAACCGAGATTGTGGTCTCTTGGAGCATTTTTCTATGAAAAAGTGAGCTAACTGGCTGAACTGGGGATGTCTAACATAGATGCAGGAGGCACCTTAGTGCAGGACTATGTGTGGACTATTGTACCCACTCACACCCATCTATTTCTATCAAAATATGTATTGAATTATGTTTTAATTAGAAGATACTCTGTTTTTAAATTTACCCAAAACCTATAATGCAGACCACTTATATATAAATGAACCTCTTTTATCTTACTTCAGAGCTCTGAGTAGTCTTGAACTCGCAATCTTCCTGCCTTAGCTTCCTAAATGCTGGGATTATAGGTGACATCATCCAACGTGTGTGTGTGTATGTGTGTGTGTGTGTGTGTGTGTTGCTGTTGATGGAATGTAAGGCGTCATGCACACTAGGTGAGGAACTCTACCTCTGAGCTATTCCTCTAGCTACCGCCCACATATCTCAGTTTTATTCTAGCCATTGAGTAAGAGAGAACAAGGCTGTGTGCCCCAACCAGGCTCAGTTACTATCCTGTCATTGTACGAATCCAGACTATAGACTTCCAACACTATGGCTTAAGGTGGGAATGAGTGAGGAACAGAAACAAGGAGACAGACTGGACAGATCTCACTACATGAATTATGTGGAGATCTAAGTTTGCTTGTACTCGCTGAACACTCACACAAAATAAACTAGGTCACCCTAGTGGATTTTCCCATCCCTTCCTAGGGCCTTATAGCTCACACTTCCAAGTTTTGCATCACTTGACAGTCAGCATTTAAAGCTTTGCGATATAATACAGAGTGACAAAATTTACTCTGTGAAATCACACACAAGGACGTACTGCAGCCCTGTAACTGTTCCGATAGACTTTAGGTTTTCTAGGAAAATCTCTTTCTAGTGCACACACACACACACACACACACACACACACACAATCTAGCATCTTCTGCTCTTTCTTTCATTGAGCTCCATCTAATGGCAACCCCATGCTCTTCAATAGCGAGGGAGATTAACTGCTTCCGGTATCCCCACCCCCTAGCCCCGAGGTTGGGTCGGTTGCTCCAAGCTTTCTCAGTAGCAGGGCTTAGGCATTGGGATCCAGCACCTGCTACTTTAGAGGTTTACCACTCAGGCTGACTTCATTTCTGGGTGAAAAAGAAAAACTTGTGCTTTAGCTTAAACCGACTGCAAAGCAAGCACACCTGTGTGTACCTGCTCCAAGCGGCAACCGTCAGGGCTCGGAGCCATCTAACCCTTCTCACTGTTCATCAGACAACAGGCTTGAGAATGATGTGGGCGGAAGGCCTGGGCAGCAGTCCCTCACTGCGCTGGTTTAGAACACTGAAGTAATGCACGAGCCTACAGAAAAGACGCTGTAGTGGACACGCATTTCCAGAGGGTACAAGAGCCGAGTCATAATGGCTCATTATGGTTACTCCGTTTCTCAGAGCTGACAGCCTCAGAGTCCCCGCTTGGAGGCTGTCGTTCAGGAGCTGCTGGCTGCAGGCTCTGCTGAGTCACTGGCCTTGGCGACATGCATTGGCTGAGACCCGGCAGGCAGGTGATGGACAGCGAAAACGGCTCTTTATACTACCCTGTTCTTTAACCTGCATCCCTTTCATAAGACTCACTTTTTATTTTAGTCCCTCCCCTCAAGAGATGACAGAATAGAGCCTTCTAAACCCAAGTTGCTCCTTAAACTGAGCCCACCTCATAAAACGCAACTTTCATTTTTTTCCTCGACCTTTCTATGGTTTCTTGATATGTATTTACCTTTAAGTTTTGTGTGTGTGTGTGTGTGTGTGTGTGTGCGCGCGCGCGCGCATGTGTGCACATGAGAGTGGTAGCACACTTGACACTGTGCAGGTGTGTAGGTCAAAGAACAATTGTTCAGAAGTCAGTTGGTTCCTCTCAAGGTGGGACCTGAGGATTGAACTCAGGTCATCAGCTTTGTGCCGCAAGCTCAGTTTACCTACGCAGACATCTTGCAGGCTGGCCCTCAGTTCTGATCCTTACATTTGAGACAGCGTTGGAAGCACATTTATTCAGAGACATTGTCATAATCTCAAAATGAGTACCCCAAAGCCAAAGTCCTATCCTCAGATGTGACTCTAGAAAAAAAAGATCTTTAAAGAGGCGAGCAATTAAATTAAATGAGGTCTCTTAGGTAGGGCTAATCTAACAGGGTGTGTGGCCTTTTAGGGAGGGATTAAGACACAGGCAAGGGTTCATAGAATATAATGTGAACAAAGAAAATCCACCGGAGACAGGCAGTTGCAACCATAGCTGAATAATTCAGAATAAATGAGCAGGACCAATCCCGGGAACCTGGTCACACATCCTTGACGAGAGCACCACACTAGGGTGTCCTCGCAGTCAGATGAACTCGGGTGCCAACCGAGGTGGGCTCCTTCAGGAAGCTGCGCCAACTCCCACCTTGTGTCTTTACATCAACTTGACCAATTGGAAAGATCCTGACTGAGCCAGTAAACATTTCCGCTGAGAGGCTGTGAAGTAACGCTTCCGGAAGCAGCTGTTTGCCTTCCAGAACACCCCTCGGAGCAGCTGGAGGGCCCCTTGTTGTCTCTTTGTTCTTCAGCTGGCGTCCCTTCCTATAGAGGGATGTCTGGCTGTTTACCCAGGACCCATGCTAGTGACTTCACTCTTCCCAGCAAGGGTGAATGAGTATCGCAATACCTTGACCGCGAGAGATGTTCTAAGGGCGAGGACACCTCTAGAAGGAAGCAGAAAAATGCACTCGCAGGGATGGAGACATGACTCTGTATAGTGCTTGCCTAGCCTGTGGGAAACCCTGGGTTCAGTGCCTAGCATGAATCAAGAATGGTGGTATGTGCGCCTGTAATCAAGTGGAGGTAGGATAGTCAGAAGTTCAAGGCCATCCTTGGCTACACAGCAAGTTTGAGGCAGTCTACACCATAGGATTCTATCTATTTACCCATCTATCTCAGAAGCAATTGTAAATCTTTCTCTCAATTCATTTAGCATCATCTCTCTTCCTTAAACCACAAAGCTATCTGCTCTACTGATCTTGTCTATAATGTACTTATTAACAAGGAAATTCTGGATCACATCTCTCCAAAGGCAGTAGAACATGGAACTGTGTTGTCTGGCCTCTAAGTATCAGAGTGTTATTTAGAAGTGTGATAACATTGGAAAACTAGCTCTTAAAAGCCCCTCCTGGATCCCTTCACAGAACACAGGTTCCAGTAGGAATTCTCAGACACAAGCTCTCTCAGTGTAAACATCCGTATTTTACCTCATATCTAATGGCAATAATATGGGCCCATAATCCTCTTCCTTCCCCAAAAGAGGAAGGTGTATTTCCTCCATTCTTTCTATTCTTCCACCCACTGGTATAGAAATAAAGGCTCAGGATATGATACATCAGTGTTTAAGCCCTGGCATTCCTCTGACAGATAATAGCCACCTTTCAACAAGTAGGCTTGCCTATGTTACATTACCAGATAGCTAGCTATTCAGCTACAAGGAACAGGGAACTAGATCAACAATTACTAAAATTCATGAATGCTATATCCTAGAACCCCTCAGTTGTGTTGAATTGCCCACAGTAGCATCACATTACAGTACTCCTAACCCTTCCCCAACTGTGATGGAGCATAGGAAGTTATGAGTTTTAGATATGCTTATTAAGCTGAATAAACTACTACTAGAGTTGGGAGAAAGAATTTGGTTAGGGGTAGAGACATAGTGGTGATTGCAGCAACGCCAGTAGTTCTTGTGCTTAGCAGAGAGCAAATGGCAGTTATTGAATAAGACCTTACAGAGCTAAGACAACACATGACGAAACCAGAGCACTATTCCTAACATGGCAAAGCCTTTTTTTCCCTATAACTCATAAATGTGATCGAGCAAGCAGAGTCAAGAAAAAAAATCCTGATTATGAAGATAAGCCAATTAAGCCATAACTGCTTTAATTTTCTCCCTTTTAATCCTTGCTTCGCCCTATGAAGCAGAGAAAAGGAGTACTTAGGATAAGTTCTTCAGCTACATTTCTAACTCTAACAAAAGCATAGTAGCTTTCAGAGTTAAAGGACTGTGGTATAGCTCTTTCCTCAATCATGTTCATGAATCACATAGGCAACCACCTATCTGACTCCATGTCTTAGGAAATTGTCTCTCAAAAGACATGGCAGCTGTTGTTACTGTCTCTACATAGCTCCCTTCAGCATTGATTGCAGATCAATCTTCATGTAATAGAGATGCCCAAGGATGTTTTTGTCTTCTGTGAAACCCTGACTGTTCAACTTGGTGGGGATTACTGAACATCAACTGTTTATTATAGGAACAATGCTGGGCCCTAATAATACTGATGGTCCCAAGGATCTGCAAGGGTTTGGCTCTAAGACTCCTCTCCAAAATCCATCAATGTATAAGGCCCTTATATACAATGATAAAAGAAGCTGGCAAGCTCTTGTGAACAATCCCCATACATTTGTATCCTTTATAAATCATTTCTGATGTCTATTTTAAGACATTTAAGTCTTAAAATGATGTCTATTTTAAGATTTAAGTCTTAATGATTTAAGTCTTAAAATGATGTCTATTTTAAGACATTTAAGTATTAGATATTTTAATCTAATACTACTATGAGTACTATGAAAGTAGTCATGACTATATTGCATAAGAGTCAACATGTGTTCAGTACAGATGAATTCCCCCACAACACACACCAATATTTTTGATTCATGGTTGGTTGAATCTTTGGATGAAAAACCTATGGACACTAAGACCCAATTTTGTAGAGAGGACTTACAACCACACGTTCAGAAATAATTTCTAAAGTTCATTATAGAGAGGACTCATACACGGCTTCCCACCCCCAGGAGTTTCTAATCCAGGACTGAGAGACATTTCTGACTTGGTGAAGGTTCTCACAGGTGTGTGAGCATGGTGCTATCGGATACTTGCAGAATTTAACATACCCAAAGAAGCATTCTCAACGATGCTAGATGGGTCTGGGTGGGCTTTGAAAATAGCATTCTTTACATTTGGCATGCATTAAAATAATAACATTAGTACCAGGCAAGAAAGAGATCCAGCCAATCAGAAAAGCCCCTAGGTAAGGGAGAGCAGAGAGTGACTTTTCATTAAAAATCACACCTGTGAGGAAGTTCCCCAAACTGGTTGAGTTCTAGGTCCCACTCTCATGACTGCCGCTGCATCAGAAGGAACGCAGAAAGGACTGTAGGGATTCAGAAGATGACACGACTTTGGGAAGTCCAATGGTGCAGGCCTTGCGTCTTCTCATCGTTGGGGGTGAAGGTTGAGGCAAGTGCGACTTCCACAGTTGCTTGAAGAATTACATCTTCCTCCTTGTGGTAGGAATAAAACACACCTAACAACTCAGGATTTCCCTCTCCACAGGGCTTCTCAGATGAGATCTCTGTCTAAATTTTTTTATAAAACACTTAAGAAATGAAATCAACATTGTAGGTATTCCCTGCAGTAAGGCAAAAACACCCAGATGTTTATGAAATTCAAATTTGGAAAATTGGAAAGGGAATAAACAAAATAACCCTTGTGAGAAAAATCTTCAAACTGAAGTTTTCCCTCTGGAGACAACAGCTGCTTCATACACGCTAAGAAGCCACTCACATCCCTGCTAACTTCCACTTGAATCTCCTTCCTTCCAGTCCCAATAAGAAATAGGGAGAATCTAGCTTATGAATCACACGGAGGGTGATGCCGTAGAACACATGCCTGCATTCTGTCAAAGTACACGACGGAATTAGACCATCAGATGGGAGCTTAAGTGATGGCACCCCAAGGCCTGATGGTCTGGGCTACTGTTCATATCTCAAGCTTCCGCTGGCTTTGAAGTGTCTGTTTTTTTCTTTGTCAGGTCTCTGATGCATGTTCTCCATGAGAGGCTCCATTGACCAGCTCTGTCTTAATAGGAGTGTTTACCAACTCACAGTGCCTCTGCCGTAGGCTGCTTTGTTTCACTTGCAGAGACAAGTGAGTCTACGTTATCTTGATTTTTCTCTGGCATGTGCATTTTGCCTTTTCACAGGAAATGCATACATAAGTCAGGCTCTCTTTTCTTATTAATTGAAATTAAGAATTAGGTACCTATAAAAAAATTAAGATCTTCCAAATGATTTTAAGCCATAGATGTATCAAAGCAATGTAATTTGAAGTTTAGAAACCTAACTCTGAGACATTCAAGTGTTATATTCCTTGTTACAAAAAATATATAACTTAAATATTTTATGTGAAATTTTCTTGTTTATGTATGAGAACCAGTTATAGATCAAATTAACCCATTAACTGGTATTCTGTCTCTCCTCTATCCCAAGTTATTTACTTAATTAGATTAGCATGTTCCCATCATTAGGAAGTACAGTTGCCTTGGAGGATCTGTAGGGGACGGATTACGAGGCCCCTTCATACACCAAAACCTGTAGACGCCCAAGCTTCCTATATAAAATGGCTAAAATACATACTCTTGTATGTTTCAAATCACTCCAGGATTACCTCCATAACTAGTATATTGTAAATGCTATGTAAATATTCTTTATACTATATAGTGAAAATCCAGCATGAAAAAAAGTCTCTATATATTCAGTGCAGATGTAATTTTCTATTCCGGATTGGTTGGATCCATGAACATGAGATCCAATAAGCACAGGGTCCAGGATAAATTACTTTGCTGAGACCGCACTAAGAAACCACCACAGGGCTTTAGACAACTCTCCAGGAGGCCAGATGCCACACCGGTTCTCTCTGGATGCAGGGATGGGCCATGTCCTCAGTGGCCACTGGGGGCCAAGCTTGGTTTAGCAAGACAAAAATGGCTTACTTTTGGTAATATTTACATTTCTTAGCGCTTCTCTATTTGGTGGCCAGAAGCCTCTGATTAACACCTCTTAAGATCAACAGCAGCAGATTAAGTAAAGAAATTAGCTTACTTGGGCTCTTGGTTCTTTTTCTTTTTAATTTTTTATTTATTTTTTATTAGATATTTTCTTTATTTACATGTCATATGATTTTTCTTTTCTCAGTTTCCCCTCCCAGGAACAAACAAACAAACAAACAAAAACAAGAACAAACCCCTGTTGGCTCCCCCCTCCCCATGCTTGCCACCCCACCCTCTCCTACTTATTGGCCCTGGCATTCCCCTACACTGGGGCACAGAACCTTCACAGGACCAAGGACCTCTCCTCCCATTGATGATTGATTTTGCTATCCTCTACTATACACATGCTGCCAGAACAATCAGTCCTACCATGTATAGTCCTTGGTTGGTGGTTGAGTCCTTAGGAGCTCTGAGAGTACTAGTTAGTACATATTGTTGTTCGTCCTAAGGGGCTGCAAACCCTTCAGCTCCATTGGTCCTTTCTCTAACTCCTTCACTGGGGACCCTGTACTCAGTTCAATGGATGGCTGTGGGGATCTTGGTTCTTTTAGAGAGCTCCTCGCTGATCAGGTAAGAGGCTCAGAGTCTCATTAACTCTTTGTGATCCAGAGAAAAAGTAAAAGAACCTCAAGTACACAGAAAGAAAAACTCACTTATTCAGGGTGAATCAGAAAAAAAGGCTCCCTTCACTTATACATACATACATACATACATACATACATATATACATGCATGCATTTGGTGGATAGACCCAAAGCTCCATAGAGCAAGCTCCAACAACTCCATCCAACCTTTACCCATGCATGCAGGAAAAAACACATTCTGGATGAAGCTGAAGAAAGCTGCACCCACATATACTGGATTAAGCAGAGAAGGGCTAAATTGCCTCTTTATTGTCATTCTTAGTATTTATACTTTCTCAGGAAAATGGATCACATGGTTTTTAAAGCATCTTTACATTCTATAAGTTCTTAGCAAGTTCAAGACAATGTTCATGTCATAAAATGACAAGTAGTTACCGCAGAAGTGTTTACATGTCTTTCCAATAAGGCCAAACATTCATATCTGTTTACATGTTTTTCCACCTGATTAAACATTCATTATCTGTTACTAGCCCCCACATAAGTTCATTATAAGTTTAAAACAATAAATAATTTTATAGCATAAATTAGCATGGTTTTGTCAAGAGATAGATCATCTGCCTAGTGTCTCATTAGTTTTGAAGTTTCAGATAGATAAACTAGTCAATATTTTATTTTTTATCCTTGCACCTACGATAAATTGTCCATTCCCAGTTTATGACCTTTAGCCATAAACCACCAGATAGTGGCCTCGAAGCTAACCTAGAAGGAATGTTTACCCTGATCACAATCAGCCCGTGACACATGAAGGTTTACAGAACTCTATTTGCAACTTTTATACTATAGAGAGCTCAAAATTACTTATATAAATTTAGAAACTTTATAAAATCATTATTAGGAATTATGAAATTATTAATGTGTCTACACAGCTTTACTACATGAAAGTACACCTTTTTGGTGGTCTGCAGAAAATCTGCCCAATAGGGTGGGCTAATTCCCAGGAATCGCTAGACTGTTTAATAGTGACATTAAAGGCCTGTCAGTAGCAGGAAGCAATGCTGGGAATACGACTCTTGGGACCTTGCCTCAGAGCTCACCCATCACCAGCCATGCAAATTGATGGGCCATCTCCAGAAAAGTCACTTGCATGTCTTTTGCCTTTCCTTGATGGCTTCTGACAACAACTAAAATTCATTTTCTCATAGTTCTAAAAGCTGAAAGTCTAAAATCCAGGTCTAGGTCCAGTTAGTTTAGTTGTTTTTTATTTTGTTTTGTCTTTGTTTTTCCTGATTCCTGAAACTCCCTTTTTTTACTTATTTAAAAATAATAATGAGTTTGTTTACAACCTCTCAATAAGGCCATCAAATTATGAGTTCATCAATGGATCATCCATTGATTAAGTCAGGACCATTATGATACAATTACTTCCCCAACGTACCAAGTCTGATTAAGATTTAAACTCATGAGATGTTTCATACTCATATCATAACAGATACTAAAATTTATTTTATTTTCAGCATAAGCTTGGCTTCCTTACTTGCTATTCAAAATGAGTATCAGAACTGCATCTTATAATTATTTATTTGGTTTTAAACACAGACTATAGCTAGCACTGTTTCAAATCTCTATCCATTTCCCTCCCAGTAATGAGAAACAGGATCTCTGTATTTTCCTTTTGGGAAGAATCAAGCTCAATCTTGGCTTCACATTATTCAGTGTCATCCCTAAAAGAGGCCTTTGGGGCCTAGGTCATCTTCAGCATAGGAAGGTCTCAACAATTTATCAAACTCATGGAAACCTCACCCTCACTACCTCAGATTCCACAGGATGGGTAACTTACCATCAGAAAAACTCTGAGATGTTAGCTGCCTGCCTTAGTCGGAGTTTCTATTCCTGCACAAACATCATGGCCAGGAAGCAAGTTGGGGAGGAAAGAGTTTATTCAGCTTACACTTCCACATTGCTGTTTATCACCAAAGGAAGTCAGGACTGGAACTCAAGCAGGTCAGGAACTTGGAGGCAGGAGCTGAGGCAGAGGCCATGGAGGAATGCTGCTTACTGGCTTGCTTCCGCTAGCTTGCTCAGCTTGCTTTCTCATAGAACCCAGGACTACCAGCTCAGAGATGGCAACACCCACAATAGGCCCTCCCACCCTTGATCACTGAGAAAATGCCTTACAGCTGGATCTCATGGAGGCATTTCCTCAAGGGAGGCTTCTTTCTTTGTGATAACTCCAGCCTGTGTCAGGTTGACACACAAAACCAGCCAGTAAATTAGCTTTAATAATCCTAATCTCCCACATTACTTAATATGAACAAAATTCTTCTATATCTACTATTAATGCAGCAGACATGATTTCCACCAAAGGAAGAGTTAGTGAGTGGCATATCTGAAGTATTAATTACCCCTTAGGATTAATCTTGGAACCATCCTACAGTCTCTATTTTAACAATGGCATCCTTGCTCCGAGAAACACACTAGTATCCGGGCATAATATTTTGAAAACTATTCACCTACAGGATGGAGGCTGTCTCAATCATATCAGCATTCTGAGAAATAAGACACTATTTCAGAGGAGATCCACTCTGGACATTAGATGTCATGCACACAGCCATCAGCATCATCTAGACGTTAAAAGTGACTCAGTGCAACAGGACGTTTGTCCACTACAAGTATTCTAGATACTACAAAGTTAGAAAACTATAGTTTCTTATATTTGTGCATTTGTTTTGATCCAGGAAAGCTCTGTCTTGCTACGTTATTTATTAAGAAAGAGGAGAGGCTGCACGTCCTGATGAGTCAACACAGCAGGCAGGCTGGGGAGAAATCATTCTGTGCTTGTCAGTATCAGCTGTGACAAGTATTCATGTCAAAGGGCAGCCATAAGCATCTGCAAGGACGTGTGTGCCTCCTAATGACTGCTAGTGTCCATCAGGAGTCCTCTGAGCTCTACTTTAACATCTGGAAGCTGCTTAGTTACACACTAGACTACTTTGGTTCAAGCATAAAAATGATATCTCATCCTGACTGAAGATGCGGATTTACTTGTGGAGAAGCATGGCACGAAGCAGACCACTTGGTACTGAAGACAAAGGCTCCCCATCTGCTGAGGCTCAGACACAATGGGGAGTTTAACTGTTCACTGCTTCTCCTTCAAGAGTGCGGGGAGGCAGAGGATGAGGTTCACTTTTCAACATATAATTTAGATTATCCAGCTCCACTGTTGAAAAGATTATTTTTTGTTGATTGTAGAAAGTCAGCTAATTCTGAATACGTGGGCCTTGCCTATGATCCTTTAATCCATCCCACCCCTTACTTCCTGTAGTAATGGTAATACCACTTCTTTTCATCCCTATACTTTCACACTAATTCTTTAAATTCTAGAATGCACTAATACTTCAACCTGTGAAATCATATTATCGATTATACAAAACTGCCCTAGTGCTTGGCTTAGGATCATGTTCCATCTATAGGTCAATTTAGAAAGAATTAAACTATTTGTTTATTTATTTATTTTTATTTTATGCTCATTGGTGTTCTGCCTACATGTCTGTCTGTGCCAGGGTGTCAGATCACCTGGAAATGGAGTTACAGACCATATAGGTGCTGGGAATTAAACCCTGGTCCTTTGAGAGAGCAACCAGTGCTCTTAACTGCTGAGTCACCTCTCCAGCCCTAATAACTGAAATCTTAATGATATTATATTTGCTGATCTCTGAATATTTTATACTTCTCAACTCTCTTAAATCTTTTAAATTTTATTTCATCCTCCTTTACAGTTTTTAGTTTAGAGGTATTGCTTGATTTTTATTAAATTTATTCAGAACTATTTTATTCAAAACATTTTCCTAATGTTTTCTGCAAGTACATAAACATAAAAACAAAGCTGAGGATATTAAAGTGCTTGCCAGAGCAGCATAGGGAAGACCTAGAACCCATGTAGAGAAGCCAGGAGTGGAGGCAGGCCCTTGTCACTCCAATGATGGGGATGCAGAAATAGGCAAAACATGAGGGCTCATTGGCCAACCTAACCTATTTAGTGAACTCTAGGCCAGTGGGAGATACTGTCTCAGCAAAACAGGATGGGTACCTGAGAAAGAACACCCTGGCCTTCACATGTACCCGCACATACATGGACATACATGACTTAGCCCCACAAACACAGGATGCCATTTTTTAAAAAGGGATGAAGTATCAGTGTACTGTTAAAGCAGGCTTGGAACTCCTTTTTCAAGAGATCCTCCTGCCATAGCCTCCTGTGCTATGGGTTTGGGTCCCTGTGCAGGGCAAGTCAATAGATTTTTTTAGTTAAAAAGAAAGGCCTTTCCCCAGCTACAAGCCCCAGTAAGCTATTTAGCCCTTTCCAAATTTTCTCTTTTGTAACATAGAAGTAACCAGAGAGGTTATAGTAATTACAAACAAAACATTGGGCATCTCCCAATTACTCTAAAGGTATTCAAATAAAGGTAATTGCAAAGGTAATGACTGTGATCGTTATAATGGAAACAGCAAGTGTGGCCAGGCACCACAATGCAAATGCCTACTGTCAGCGTGAGGTCTATATTTGGGATTGGATCCCTGCCTCACTGCAGCACCAAGTTCAAGAGACTATGCAGAGTTCCCACCTCTTTAACTGCCTCTGGCTTTCTCCTGCCATTCCATCTGAGGCTCTCCTGAGTTATGGAGCAGGGAGGGGAGGTTAAATGAAGGTTGGGTTGTCCTTGGGTACATGAAAGAGTTCTAGACCGGCTGATGCTACATGAGAACCTGTCTCAAAGAAAACAAAATGAAAACAAACAAAACAAAGCAGAACAAAGTTGATGTGGCTTACACCTTTTCTTTGACACCTTTTCTGCAAATACTAAACCTTTTAGGCAAAGGATGCGACAAATAAATTGACTGTTCACTGTGTGCCAAGCCCTGAGCTGGGCAGTCCTGAGAAGACTCTTGCCAGACCAGCCTAGAAACTAAAAAGTATGAAAGTGTTAGGGATTGGTATGTATGTACACACACACACACGTGCACAATGTTAAAAGTCAACATGAACTTTTGAGTGTGCCTGTGTGTTTCTACCCTGACCAGGCGACTGTCACCACCATTTGCTCTAGGGCAGAAAGACTACTTAATAGGCAAAGACAGCTGCCAGCTTAGGCTTTAATGTGCTTGCTTGGTTCCATCCAGCATGACCTGGTGTGACCACCCTTTCTAGGTAAAGAGGATTCTGTCTGCATTGGACAATAAATCCGCCAGCTGAATCTGAGTGACTTTAAATCAACAGGATGGTAGAAGTTTTAGGACTTCATGCTACCAAGCAAGGGCCAGTGCTGATTCCTCAGGGTGAATTCAGGTGAGTTTGGTCTGGGATCCTATTTAATCAGCGTTTCAGTATCAGTGATGTCTCTGAAATACTAACAAATGTTCATTTCTCCTGGTATTTTAAGTTCCACTAAAACACAGTGACTAATCTCTGGGAATGGGCTGGGGTGAAGCAGAGGTCAGCTGAGAATAAAGGGAGATGAAGTTCATTTCAATTAAGGTTTCAACTATTTTAATGAGGACTTAAAATAAAAATTAACGTGAATACAGGGTTGGGGAGGGGAGCAAAAATCTCTTTCTCACACACTTTTCCTTTTCTGTAGTGGGAACTGTGTATCCAGAGCCTCACATAAAGTTACTGAGTTAAAAAAATTATGGTGTAGTGCTGCCTACCTGCCCTCTCTCC
>NW_022196898.1:85315508-85315829 GCF_008632895.1 Mastomys coucha
CTCTCTCTCTCGCTCGCTCCTGTTCAGGTCTCCTTATACAACCCAGGATCACCTGCAAAGGGATAACACTGCCCACAGAGAGCTGAGCCTTCTTCCTGTATCAGTTAAGACAGTCTCTCACAGACTTGGCCAAAGCCCCATCTGTCCTAGCCAAGTTTTCAGTTGAGGTTTTCACTGCCCAGGTGATTCTAGGTTCCATCCAACATACAATTAAAGTAACCAGTACAGCCTCCAGAGTGGTTGGGATGACAGACTCAGCTGGCATTTGGTATAGTAGGGTTGAAGGCTCTAATTGCTTTAGACAGTCTAGGGCGGCGGCGG
>NW_022196898.1:85315839-85331155 GCF_008632895.1 Mastomys coucha
TTTGTTCAGAAGTGAAGATAGCCCAATGTTAATTGTTCTGCAGCTGGCAACTTTGGCAAATTGTTTGGTGCTGACAGCAAATGCAAAGTCCTTGAAGACATTTGGAAAAGGCAAATTCCTGAAGTACTTATTTATAATATACAATATAATATATATAATATAATATTCCCCTTCGCTTTCCATTTAAAAACATAATCAAAATTATCTCTGTTTAAAAATTTTTCTACAGTACTTTTCCAATAACACCTAATGAAGAATATTTTATTCTAACATTAAATTTTCTATGTCTTTAAACATATTTAAAATTATCTTGGTTAGCTGTAAAGCCCCAGGATGCCAAGGCACCAACTAACCAACCAACAAAAATAAAAACAAAACAGCCACAGGACAAAAAGCAATGATTCTGGACATAAAGGGCGTGGGATGGACAGGCGAGGCCTCGACATAGCAAGAGAAGGTGTTAGCAATGGAAGCTACCTTTTCTAAACATATTGGAGAATTTCCATGAAGATGATATTTTTCAGCGTCAAGACATTTCATACAGACAGTCCTTACAGACTTCTGTAGTGCCTTTCCCCCAAGCATGCAGGGTTAGAAGGCAAAGCTGGGGAATAGAAGTATCTTTTGCTGATTCTCTTTCTTGTTGATATTTTTACTCTTACACATTCTCTCTCTCTCTCTCTCTCTCTCTCTCTCTCCCTTTGTGTGTGTGTGTGTGTGTGTGTGTGTGTGTATGTTGTGGGGGGGTGGGGGGTGAAAAGACAGATACAGAGATCGCTCAGACATGCACATATAGAGGTCAGAGGCCCCTGAAGTCAGTGCTGGGTGTCTCCCTCTGTTATCCACTACCTTGGCTTTGAGACAGGGACTTCCACTACAGGGACTTGTAGCTCATCATTTCTGCTAAACTGGCTGGCCAAAAAGTTCCCTGGAATCTGCCTCCCTGTGGTACCCCCAAGGATGGAATGTCATGACACACAACCCTTGTGTGAATGTTAGGAACTGGAACCCAGATCTTCCTACTGGCCTAGCAAGCATTTCAACCACCACACCCTTTCCTAGCCCATTTTTTTAGTGACTGGTGAGCAAAACCATAGATGCTGGTTTGGGTCTAGAAGTGTGAAGTGTTGGGGCTAGGGGTATAGCTCAGATTGCAGAGAGCCTGCCTAACATGCGTAAAGTCCTGGTACTGCATAAACCACGTATACTGGCTCATACTGGTGATTACAGTACTTGGGAGGAGGAGGGAGGAGGAGGATCAAGAGCTTAAGGTCATTTTTTATCTATCTATGAGCAAGCTCCGGCCTAGCTTAGGTGACATGAGACTGTCTGGAAAAAAAAAGTACGAAGTTTGAATTATCCAGGATGAATAAATACATCTAATGTCAGCATGGGGATCATAGTCAGCATACCATATATGGCTGGATGGGCTGTATATTGCAAGGCCATAGGACAGTGCCGTGAGCTATGCAAATACAAGTATGACCATTTCCCTGGAAACTAGGCAAAACCTCCTAGAGATAGTCTTTATAATTAATTACTCTGAATTGCATGCTTAACATTTATGAATAGAGTAGATCTTGAATTTTGACTACAAAACGATGTGTGTGTGTGTGTGTGTGTGTGTGGTCATGGATATACTAACTAGCTTGATCGTGGTAATAGCGTCACAACATGTATAAAAATACCACATCATACACCTTAAATATGTACCAATTTGTCAGTTATACTTCTGTAAATTGAAGGAAATTTGGGCCATTTGAAATAGGACACATAAAGCAAGCTGCTGAATTAGAAATCCTCTTACTGAAATACGAATGTTTGCATATCTAACAGATGTGTATTGACCCATAACTACTAGCACACTAAAGACGTTGGATAGCCCTAACAGAAATGAAGTCCCAAGGTCATAAGGGAACACACTTTATCTTGAATTGTATGTTTCTGTGTGCCTGGGTCAGGGTATGTGAGTGTGCACACAGATATTCTGGGGGCCCAAAGGGTGACCCCAGACCCCATGCAGCTGGTTGTAAGCCACCCGGGTGCGAGGAATCAAACTTGTCCTCTGCAAGAGCAGTTGTGTGTTCACATCTGCTGAGCCATCTCTTCACATCTGCTGAGCCATCTCTTCAGACCGAAAAGTGGTTTTTAATTTGCTGTGTATATCTGTGTATATGTATATCTATGTATATCTGTGTTGAGGCAGTGGTTAGCATAACAGAGAAAGATGGCATACTGAGATCAGAAAATCAAGTGTGATGTAGCCAACATTGGCTTCTCAGAGGTGTAAGGACTTGGTCTGCTTTTCCAGGGAGAATTGTCTCCTGGAGAAGATGTCACTTTAGCACATTCATGCTTAATATGTAATTGAAGACATTAACCTCTTCATTTGTCTATTAAAGGTCCATTAAAGGTTAAAGTCACAGATCCTTCTAATAAAATAAATTTATTAGTCTTTCATGAAAGTCTTTTCCACACCTAGAATCTCTACTCAGGTCTCAGAATCTACAGATGAAGATAATACATCTTCCATGCAACGATGGATTTCTCTTACTTGACTGTAGTGTGTTTCTTCAGATCCCTTGGCAAGGCTGATTTTGTTGTCTTTGGGAGTGATAGTTTAGTGTGTTTGGTGGCTCGTCACTACCCAACAAAACAAGATAAGTCATTTGGTGACTGGTGACAGGAGAAAGCAGAATCAGTCCATCTCTGTCCTGCTGGTCCGCCCAAGCAGAGCTCCCTGGCACGGAAAGCGCACTGACCAGCTGCAGATGTCCAGAGCACGCCACTCACTCCACACCCCCATCTTCCTTCATCTCCTCCAACTTTTTTCCATGACCATACTGCAGTCTCTGCTGAAATTTAAGAAAGCCTTAAAATCAGGGGCACCTGTTGTAGTTGGAAATGACCCTGTTGTCTGTGTTACGGTGGCCATTGAGCCTGGGACAGCTGCACGAATCCAGGGCCAGTCAGGGTTCACTTCAATAGTATTCTTTCTTGGAAGAACCCCAGCTCCTCAGTGTTGCTGTGGGTTGGCTGGTTTTTGCAGAAAGACAGTTTAGCTAAGTAAAAACACATAAACATACACAAGCACACACACACACACACACACACACACACACACACACACACAAGGACTATCAGGGACTGAAAACAATAGTTAAATTAAAAGATCCTAAAAGTAATCTGCATATATTGAGAGAGCTATATTTACCCGCTCTCCCCCTGCACTGACCTTTCAACAATGCTGGGTGCTCTGGGTTCACACTAAGCACAGCGTGAGCATCTATGGCAGTGCGCGGTCCTTTTACATCAATGTGAAACATCAGGTGAAGACACCAGGGTCAGAACTCAACTTTCCTCATCCCCAAACTCTCCCCCCGACCCCCACCCCCTACTCTGCTTCCCATCTTTTATTTCTATGTGATGTGTGGCTGCCTGTTCTAGAGTTCTTTTGTCTTCTGGTTATCTCAGGCTACAGACCAGAATTGCTGGGTAGGAAAGGGGAGACCAAAACGTTTGGATAAAAATCCTATAAGATGAGGGAGATTAAAAAAAAAAGGATTTAAATTTCTTGTCATAATCAAGTTTTACAATTTCTGACAGAAAAGATTCACATTTAATGGTGTCTTAGTCAAGGTTTCTATTCCTGCACAAACATCATGACCAAGAAACAAGTTGAGGAGGAAAGGGTTTATTTAGCTTACTTCCATATTGCTGTTTATCACAAAGGAAGTCAGGACTGGAACTCAAGCAGATCAGGAAGCAGGAGCTGATGCAGAGGCCTCGGAGGGATGTTTCTTACTGGCTTGCTTCTCCTGGCTTGCTCAGCCTGTTCTCTTATAGAACCCAAGACTTCCAGCCCAGGGATGGCACCACCCACAAGGGGCCCTACCCCCTTGATCACTAATTGAGAAAATGCCCCACAGCTGGACCTCATGGAGGCACTTCCCCAACTGAAGCTCCCTTCTCTGTGATAACTCCAGCCTGTGTCAAGTTGACACACAAAACCAGCCAGTACAAATGGTTTTATTTCTTTTTTTTTTTAACACAATTACCCACATTATATCGTGTCGTTCAAATACATGAGAATTGTGAATAAAGGGTTTAGTTTAAATAGCAGGCCATCTTTATGAGACAATATAAAGCAATAGTTATGTATTCTCAGGCTTTCTAAGCAAGATGGAAGCAACATGGCTCGAGATTTGTGGGTGTGAACGGACACCCATGGTTTGGTATCTGTTGCTGGCCTAGTGGCTAAGTTTCAGTTCAGTATCCTCTTTGCCCTGGGTAGTTAGTTCACTGAGTTTGACACTAGCAATCAGTCTGTGTGCATCTGGTATGCAGTGTCATGGACGTGACTTTAACTTTCCTTAATACTACCATTTTTAGATAGATATTTTGAGGGTCCAGTAAACATTTTTATTGCTAAATTGAGAGTCCATGGTTTTCCTCTCAGTTTGCTTCTGAGGGGAGGTAGCATCCACATCAGGTTTGGTCCAGAGGGTGTGAAATTAGAGGCTGCTTCAGGCAGAGGCAGCACCAAGCCGGAAGACTACGTTCACTTGAGGCAGCATGGCGGTTTGGTGGCAAAAGTTAACATACAAGCCAGTCACAAACAAAGTGTCTTCTCTCTAAGTCGAGGAGTTTGAACTTTGTCCTGAATCAGCGGAGAGTAACGAAAGGATCCAACACAGTGGAGTAAAAGCATCAGGTTTGATTGACACGGATAAGCTTGTCAAGGCTAAAAATCGGACAGGGCGTGGGAGGGGACTGAAAGCAAGGAGGGAAGGTAGAAGGCTGCTACCCTAATTCAGGGAGAGATGACAGAGTCTGAACAAAGGCATCAATGGTCTGGAGAGAGGCTGGGAGGTATGTTCCAAGGCATTAAGTAGGCCCGGACTTAGGCAGAGCTTCACAATGCCCCCTGACTGCACGGCTTGACTACAGTAGCCAGAGGATGACAGAGTGCAGAGTTTGTACATGATCCAGCGTCAGACTTAGTTGCAAGGAATATTCCAGAGCTTCTAATTCTCCTCAGTGTTGTCATGGCTGGATGGACCGTATACTGCAAGAGTCCAGGACAGTGCTGGGTGAATAGATTAGACTGTGTCCGCAGCACCCTTGAGCCATGCAAGTACAAGGAGGACCATTTTCCTTGTGACTAAATAAACCTCCAAGACCCCCTGATCTCTACAGCATCTTGAGACGGGTATAAGAGGTGTATAAAACTCCAGGATCTAAATGTAACAGTAAAATGGTTCTTGTTGTAGACAAGTGTGGAAAGGTTCAGGTGATGAGTCCAAATGAAAGCAAGCCCTCCACGCCACCCCAGCAGCTGGAGACCCTACAAGGAAGTCATGAAATGCCCCCAGTACCAGAGCTCACAGAGAAAGAGACTATCCTTTCATCAGTGTGGCACAGCTTGGGAATGCCAAAAAAGTAGCCACAAAGGAATATCCTGCCAAAGTATTGGACACAGGGCATAGGAACAGACTACAGAGGAATGCAGAGGAGTCTCCAGCATGCTGAGCCCCTGGACGGCATCCATACCCACAAAGCACTAGGCACATTGCTTCCATTTTCCTTAGAAAGCCTGAGAATACACAGCCATTGCTTTTATACTGTCCAGTAAAGATGGCACGTTATTTAAGCTAGTCCCTATGCTCACAATTCTCACATATTTGAAAAATATGAAGTAATATGGGTAATTTTATTAAAAAAATTAAATAAATAAGTCTTTTTATATCAAATACTATACGACTTGATCATGACAAGGAATTAAAATCTTTTTTTGTTCCTCCCTCATCTTGTAGGATTCTTTTTTAAAAAATTCTTTTCTCTCCTCTACCCCACACAGTAAAATCTTTGTTTATACAGAGGTACTGTACATTCTTGGATTAAAAGTAGCTAATCCTTTCTCGCTTCATTCCTGTGGACCAATTCTCTTAAGGCTAGTCAGTGGAATAAGACTGTGAGGTTGGACCTCAGGCAATGGGGATACTACATAGTAACCACCTGAGTCTGAGAAAAAGCTAAGTAGACTTCTTGTCTACGTATGCAATTGCCCAAGTGCACCCTCCTGAAAGTGTGCCTCATTCAGGCACATCACTCGTACTGATGCTTTCTCTCTTTGTGATTCTGAACTTATTTCTAACCACTTGCCCTTCAAATTAGACAGCAGGTGTATTTCTAAGAAGTTGTGAAACCAAATTTTATTTTTTAAAAATATTTCTATCATGATGAGATTCTTAAGATGTGAAACAATGGTACTTTAGAAAATAAATATAGGGCTGGCGAGATGGCTCAGCGGGTAAGAGCACTGACTGCTCTTCTGAAGGTCCTCAGTTCAGATCCCAGCAACCACATGGTGCTCACAACCACCCGTAATGAGATCTGATGCCCTCTTCTGGTGCGTCTGAAGACAGCTACAGTGAGTGAGCAGGGCTGGAGCGAGCGGGCCATTCAGAGTTCAATTCCCAACAGCCACATGATGGCTCATGGCCATCTGTACAGCTACAGTGTACTCGCACACATAAAAAATAAGCAATAAATAAATCTTTAAAAAAAGAAAAAGAAAATAAATATATCCATTACTGCACATCTGACAGCACTCAGCATTGTGTAGCATTTTAACAAAAGGTAAGTAGAAGTCTCAGAAGAAAGCTGCAATGGAGAGCACATGAGCTGCATGGATTGCAGCATCAGGACCAAACCCATCTTCTTCCTGGAACATGACTAACAGTCACTGAACTGACAAATGAGTAGGCTGGAAACCTAGCGTGATCTCATGTGACCATGACGAGTCTGTGAAGTAGGTCTTACTAACTTGGTTTTATAAAAAGGAAACAGAGACACACGAAGTTCAACAGACTTAAGTGGTCAAGGTCACAGAGCTAATCAATTCTGGGGACATTAAATGAGATCTCCTGGTTCTTCTACCCACAGCATGATGCCCATTCATAAAAGCTTCATTTTGCATTTCTAACTTAAGAGGACCTACTACGTCCCCCTTGTAAAGAAGAAAACATAGTTTATATGTTGTAAATTAAAACAAATGGCAGGGGAGATTTTCCGCTACAATCGGATTGCTCATTTATAAATGCACAGAATCTAGTTTTTCTACCTATTTTGAAGAAGGAGCTTGCCAAGAACATACAAATTGCTGGTAGTGACCAAAGGAGAAAATGAAAAAGGGCAAACTACAAAGCCTGGCAGAATTTCCACTCATCCTCTTTGTCCTGTGCTTTATCAGCTCCTTCATATTTAACTAACCACGGCCACAGGCTTGCTTTTAGACGGATTGTTTTTATTAAGTTGTCACTATAAATCTGCTCGATTGATATGTTAAACTAAGAAAATACGAATTGACTGCAAGAAGACGAATAAGCTCCAAACCTAACAGATTTTGGAAATAGTAGAGGAGGGAGATCGGAGGCTGTGGAGCCCTGTGTGTCCTCCTCAGTAACAGCAGACCTCGCGGTGGGGAGGAATTATTTCAGACCGTGAGCCACAAAGCACAGGTTCCCCCACCAACTCCGAAATTCACACAGGTTCCCATTGTTCTGAACCCAGGCTGGGCTTTGCGCACCTAATGTGTTCTCCATTCTGATCTTTGTTTTTTAGGGAAAGGTAAACAGAAACTGAAAGATCGGGTACTGGCTAAGAAAAGGAAGATTTTGTTTCTGTTGGGTCAGAGCGGTGCATGAGACAAACGATAAGGAGAGCACCTTCGCCATCAGCGTCCTTTCAAACAATAAAGTCGGGTCTGTCCCTTTATCACTGTGCAGGAGAATCCGTGCAGAGCAGCACACTGTCTCAGCCTTTTTGACTAGGTCTTTGATGGGTGAAGGTGTCACGTGACAACCACAGGGACATCAGTCTCAGCGTTCTGGCAGACCTTTCCTAAAGTGTTCAGAGGCCTGACAGAATTGTCAACTCAATGTTATTATTATTATTTTTTTAATTCATCCTGCTCTGAGTCAGGGGTCTTTTTCTCCCAATTAACTTATGGACAGCACCGAACACAACCTGATTGAAGATCGAAGTTTAAGGTTAAAAAGTGAAGCCGACGACAATTTGATAAGGAGGCCCCAGAAGCTATAAATACGTGCGTGAGATTTGGGAGGACGTGGCCATGCCCTTCCCAGCAAGCACACATCGGATTCACGGTGCTGTTTACTGGAGTGCTCTAAATTTAGAAGAGGCGAGTCTAATGGAGCCTGGCTCCGTGAGTCAGCCAAGAGCTATCTGATCCTCCCTTGCAGGGCCCTGCGGAGGAGAGAGAACTCTGAGGCCCCCACAGGGGAATTACCTCCAGGGTTTACTCTGACACCAAACATAGCCTCACTGGTCAGAGGAAGGGGGCTGCTCCTCTCTATTATATTCTCCTAGCAGAGCAGGCTCACCCCCAGACCCAGGCTGGAAGAGACAAGGGGGATACATTCTAGGGCTGTTCTGGCCAGCTTCCCAGTGCTTCAAGCTTATGGTAAACTGGTTGAATCTTCTCTAGAGGTGAAGACCTGGAGCGAATCTTCAAGGCTGGAGACACAGGACATGGGCGGCAGCTTGGAATCCTGAATCTATCTGGTTTTTAAAAAGCTGCAAAAGCTGTTATGGTTAGATTTTTATGTACATGAAATCTTTACAATTACAGAAATGGTATTTCTTCACCGGTGTTTCAAAAAAAAATTTTTTTTTAATTTAAAAACTGCATGACTTACTCAAGAATGAATTTTTCAGCACCTGATGTTGCCATATGATTAAATTAAAACCATTTAAGATAAAAAGATACCCCATTGTTTCCTTCTTTTCATTTCTTTCTCTTTTTTCTCTCTTTCTTTCTTTCCTTTTTTTTTTTTTCTTTTTTTTTTTTCAGGGGATGGGTGTTCAAGACTGAGTTTCTCTATATAGCCTTGGCTGTCCTGGAATTCATTCTATAGTAGGTTACTCTCAAACTCAGAGATCTGCCTGTCTCTGCTCCTTCGTGCTGGGATTAAAAGCATGCACCACCACACCCTGGCAAAAACACACCATTTTTTCAAAGGAAATTTCTTGAATTTAACCTAAAGTAATTGTCAGTGATTTGTTATTTTCCACGAACAGATATTAATTCAGTTTAATTATAAAAAGTAAATATCAATAAAATATATTCACTGGGCTTGACGCCTCACAATGTGTTACTATGTAAAGATCTGAATTTGGATGTTCAGACACGATGCTGGGCTCAATGTAAAGGAAAACAAGATGAGGCAAAACATTTGGCAAAAGTTGGTTATGGTTTCTTGTGGATATTAAGATTTAAACTGGGTTTTAAGAAGATGCTATAAATAAGATTTAAGAGTCATACTAGGGCAGAGTGAGGAAGAAGTAATTGCTAACAATGAAAGGAGGAGGTGGCTGGGGCAGAAATGGAAGCACTGGGCTCCTTCCTCCTGGTCAATCCTCCCCACCTGGCTCTTACCTAGCATAGCACAGGAGGCTCCCAAATGGGCTTCCTGCTTCTTCAGCTCTGAGCCCTCCATAGAAGCCTCTTTTCCATACAGCATTATCACTAAGGGCTTTGATGTACAAATCTCTTATTCCTCAGTACATTTATAAAGCTATGCTCAACCTTCGAGGAGATGGGACGGGCAGTCAAGGCGGTCAATTAAGGAGGGAGGAACCTCTACCTCTGGTGAGCCAGTTCTCCAGGAGGAGGGGGGAAGGAACCATGTTGCAGAGAATAACAGGTAAGTGCCAACAACTCAATACATAGCGCACTGGAAAGTAACAATAGCTGCTTAAAATGCTGAGCAGTGAGTGAAACTCATGGAGCTGGGAGCAGAGCAGATTTGAACACAGATGCGCCAGGGTGGACCTCATGGAGAAAGTGCCATTTAAGTCATCACCTGAAAGAGGAGAAAGGTCTGGCAGCTGGGTCTAAGCAGAGCTGTCGTGTGAAGAAGAGGTGGCCATTGTGGCTGCTCTTCCAGAGGACATCTCAGAAGACATAGAGAGGAATTTGAACAATAAAAACATAAAATTCAAAGCAGAAAATTAGGAAATAGGATGAACCACATACTTAGCATACTGAAAGGAAACAATCTAGAATGTTCTTGTGTTGGAGATAGACTAGAGGAAATAGAAACTGAGAGTGCTCGCAGGTTTTTAGGAGGGAGAGAGGGAGACTGACTACAGAGAAGCGCAGAGGCAATGAGTGGTGTGCAGTGCAGTTTCAGTGAGGAGCGCGCCTATGGGACTGGAGAGGGGCAATGCTTCTCAGGGTGTTTTGTTTAATTTTGTTGAGGCAGTGTCTCACGATGAAGCCCTGGCTGGCTTGGAACTTGCTATGTAAACTCATATGGACCCACCATCTCTGCTTCCCTGGGATTAAAGGCGTAGGTATCAACCTGGAGTTAACAATTGGCTCTATCCTTCCAAGATTCTGCAATCCACTCTTGTCCTGAGCTGTGGCCATGGCCAGCTTCCTCTTGGTGGTTTTCTGCCTCCCTTGGGAGTCCTAACCCTCTAGGAATACGTCTTTGTCTGAATTCCTTTGAAGTTATTTGATGATTTCTATTAAAATAAAAAAAAGTACTCCATGTCCATAATAGCTAATGCTAAACTGTGATTATGGAGGACAGCATCAATATTGCTTCGGCCACTGCATTGCATACTGTGCTCAAAGCCAGGGACACACAGGCAAAAGGATCAGCTATGTGAAGAAACATGGATAGTATACTTTACAGGTGGAAGCTGGCCTTCCTGTTGGTTATAGCTTCAGTACCAAGCTGGGGCGGTGCTGACAGAAGTATGGTGGTGGGTCCCTAATATAAACTTCCTTGAAGCATAAGAGGATAAGAATGCAAAGCTTTTGGAAAATGACTACCAAATAACACTAACCAGGCACAAAAACCTTAAGCTAATGTCTTTATGTTTTAAGTCTAAACTATATACAGAAGCTTCCTAAAAATAAACACAATAATGTCTTCCAATGGCCACACGGAAGGGCAAAATAGCCTTGTTTTCAACGTAGGATGGGTTAATTAGGTTTTCATCACTTTGAGAGAGTCAGATTAGGAAAAAAAGAAAGATTTACTTTGTCTTGGAAGTTTAGAAGCTTTAAAAAGTCTGTGAGTGGGTGGCTTCGCTTACTGCACCTGTGGTAGCACCCAGTGATCAGGCTTCGTGCCTAGCAGTGAGAAAGAGAGGAGACCATATCACACGGTATTCTTTAAGGCCTGTGACCTCAGGGACCTAAAGAACTTGCACAAGGCCAGTGGTCCTCAATCTTCCCTGTGCTTTGATACAGTTCCTCAGCTTGTGGTGACTCCCCAATTATAAAATTATCTTTGTTGCTCCTTCCTGACTGTAATTTTGCTACTGTTACGAGTTGTAATGAAAATATCTGTGTTTTCCAATGAGCCCAAAGGGGTCCCAACTCACAGGCTGAGAACTGCTACAATAACCCCCAGTGTATGTACCACATTCCTGAGGTAAAACTCTCCACTAATCTATTAGGGTGGCGTCAGCATCTCCGCCCGAACTTTCTCAGTCTCTACGTGATATTTAGTTTTACATTTTACAACAGACACTTTCTTGGCTTCCTCAGTCTTTATACACAACAGGATGCCATTCATATTCTTATGAAGGAGGCACATGCAACTGAGTCCAGCGGAGCCTACTTTTAGTAACAGATTTCATTTTAGTTGCATTTTATAATATTCCTGTTGATCACTCCATCTGCAGATAAATGACTTGGTCCTAAGGAGGTAATTAAAGTGCACAAACTATTCAGTTACTGAACCCTTTTTATAAAAATGTTCAACCATGTTTCTGATCAAGTATCCATATATTTTTTCCAGATTACCTAAATTTCAATTCCCTTAAGGATGATCAGATTACATTATTTTATTGTCTTTTTTTTTTTTTTTTTTATAGAGTTTGACAAGTGGGGAAAGATCTGTGTACCACTAATACAGTCAGGCTTCTGATGGCAGTGCCTGTGGTAGATAGAACGAACTAAGTGACCCAGGGGTCATTCTTCCTGCACATTTCTGTTCTCCAACAAAATCTACAACTCTAAGTTCCTCTCCCTGAAGGCCACAAATCCAGGGTTAGAGGGCAACTCTACTGTTTGGAATAGTGGTGAGCTCTATTCTTTGGAGTATCAAGTACGTTAAGAAAACTGCATTCAATCTAAATTCTCCTGAGGTGCTTATTATCATAACACTAGCGATACCAACAGTAGCTGTGGACAACAGTGGAAGGCGCATTGCATGCCGAGCCCTATTGTAAGCAATTTACATGTTCTATCTCCTTTAATCCCCATCCAGACCTCATTCACTAGTCTTTTCCCATTTGAAAGGGTCGCCTGGAATCTCACCAAGCAGGCTGTACACTGTCCAGGACGAGTTGCAGGAAAGATCATTCCTGTTCTCTTTACAGTGAGTGAAACGAAGTCACTAGCATTATTCTCTTCATATCAGTCAGAGGGGGAGCCAAGAGCAGTGAAGCCCAGTAGACTGAGAACTAAGACGATGCAGCTGCCACAGCAAAAAGACAAGTGTGGGGGTCTAGGAGGCCACCGTAAGATGGGCAACACTTAGCTCAGAGGCTGCAAAGCCTACTGCTTCCTGCCCAAATATTATAAGCAAGGTGCTCGTTTCAGCCACTATACCTGATTTAAGTTCTATACCACAATATAAGGAATGCTTTTAGAGATTCCTCTAAAAGAGGAATCAACCCCAGCAGAACCAACCAGATGAACAAGTAATTTCATAAAAGAAACGCAGCAAATAACAAAAAGGAAAAGGAAAGGGCCCGGACCATGGCTGGGAAAGGGAGCGCCACCAGCCTTGACAGATCCGATGCTGGGCCCAGACACCAGCTGTCTAATCGAGGCTGGAGTGGCTCCTTGGAAACAGTGTCCAAGGTACACAGCCTGGGAACAAGCCTTGAGGACTGAAGTCAAGAGGTCAAAGCATAAATCTGTCTCTGAAGTCAAGTGTCTTGTTGAATCTAAGGGCTTCTTGTTTGAATCATGGCTACAAAGTCAAGCACTGGGCTGGAGACAGCCAAGGGTTGATAGGTGGTATTTTGCAAATGTGTTATTTTCTAAGTGGCCATGCATATGCATATACTGTGCATGACTGTGGACATTCATTCTACGCAGGGTTGTATAGCCATTATCCTGAAATGGGACTTAGAGGTGATTCAAATGGTTCTCAAGGAGGATTTTGGCTTCCCTTGCTTTCTGTGTTAAGATATGTCTCATAGGCCTGACCAGTGTCTAGCCTGTGGCACACTCAGTGAGAGGAACCATGACATAGATGTCTTCCAGCACCCAAGTACTGATCCGGACCTGCTTGTTAATACAGTGGCATCTCTTCTGGAATAAAGACAAGGGAGAAGTGTGTGAGGCCCCAAGTGTGTTCATCTGTCTAATAAGTCTTAGGATTCGGCAACTCACAACTAGGAGAATGTATCCCAAAGTTGGTATTCACATAGGAAAATTGATATGTATTAGCTTGGATGAAAACGGCTTTCCTGTCTATGTTTCTCTACATAGCACTTATTTCTATTCCAAGAGGCTGTATGAATAGCAAACATACAAATATCGACTAGAATCATATAGAAGGGAGCATGTGTTTTCAGGACTTACTAAATTAGCGCAGTAAAATAAGGCAGGTGTTTGAGTAGGGAATATGAAACCATCTTCTCAAAAGACTCTGGAGGTTTTTATAAAAGTGTTTTCAGCAAAATAAACGGTTACTAGGAAAACATGTTGTAAATATAAGAAGGGTCTGTTGGCTTGAAATGTGGCTGGCTGGCTTCGCCTTCCTTTGTAATCCCATTAAGCTCAGTAGCAAAACCCAGTCCCCCTGGCTGCCCTCCTCCTCACCCACAGTTGCTGACAGAAAGCAGTCAGTATTCGGAGCCCAGAGGGAAGTCTTTATTGGTTAATGACCCCTGACCTTTCAAAGGTGATGTCTTCACTTGATTTGGAGGCTCCTACACAATATACAGGCTGATCAAGTGAAGGGATTTTGTTGGAGGCAGAGGCTGGTGTGATAAAGAGGAATAACACACCCAAAGGTGTCTATTCTGGATTGACTCAACTATTGAGTTATTTTTTTTCCCCTTAAATTTAGGATATAGTGTTTTCGAATTTGTAGTGATAACAATCTATTTAAAGTTCTATTTTATCTTAAACAATTGGCTGTTGTTGTTCAGACAGTTAGAAGGCAGGGAAAAGTGAAATGGTGATCTTTGCTACTTCCGAGTCTTGTTTCTAAGGGTGGGGCGTTTAAGCTGCATTAATACCATATACAGGTCAAAGCATTTAATGCCTCATTTGTAAACCATTCTTTCTTTTCGGCTAGTAAAAATCACCCTAAATAATTTTGGCAGTTTGTCTCCATTTATTTCAAATAAACTTTTAACCACTGACTCAATAACACAGAGTGTCTGCTTGGGCCCTACTCTCCAGTCATTTACTGGTTAACGAAGATTTATTTTTGTTCCTAAAATGTACCCAGACCCTTCTCTGGGAGGCAGGGAGAAATAAATGAGTGAATGGGGGGAGGAATCCTAAAGAAAGAAGAATAAAAAGCTTGATTTTTATGAAAACTTTTATCGTCTGAAATGTTGGAATAAAAACAATAAACAAGTCAAGCATGATCTGCCTGGAGAGTCTAAATTATTATGAGAAAGATGGCCAGTAAATCAATTCCATGTTTTAAATAAAGTGTGGTGCTTTGAATAAGAATGACCTCCCTAGGCTCATAGAGTTGAATGTTTAGTCACTAGAGGGTGAGACGATTTGGCTTAGGAGGTGTGGCTTTATAGGAGGCAGTGTGTGTGTTACTGAGGGTGGAGTTTGAAGTTTCCATAGCCCACACCAGGCCCAGTCTCTCTCTCTCTCTCTCTCTCTCTCTCTCTCTCTCTCTCTCTCTCTCTCTCTCTCTCTCTCTCTCTCTCTCTCTCTGCTTTGAGATCACGATGTAGCGCTCAGCTGCCCCAGAATCACACGTGGCTGTAGCCATAATGATATTTACGGACTAAGGCTCTGTAACTCTAAGTAAGCAAGTCCTAATTAAATGCTCTCTTTTTAAAGAGTTGCCTTGGCTGTGGTGTCTCTTTACAGTAATAGAATAGCGACTAAGACATAAGATAATTTTTAATAATGTAATGTACATGCTGGTGAGGTACGACATGGTCATTCTAAGTAACATCGTAGCTAACACACATTTTCCAAAGTAGACAGAATCAAAAAAGCCTGAAGAGTTTGGGGCTTAAAATGTAACATCAACACTTAAAAGAGGGAGAGAGA
>NW_022196898.1:85331165-85344199 GCF_008632895.1 Mastomys coucha
GGGAGAGGATCCTTCCTAAAATTACAGAAATATGCGACCTATGTGACGGCACAAGCAGCTGACTTGGCTGGTTAATCATATCCTGCTTCCAACTGGCCTGGGACAATCCACAGTAACCTATGAAAGGCCAGGAAGCCATCTTCCCTGCCCTGATATTCTAGACTGGGAAACCCCGTGGACCGCCTTCTTTCTTAACATACAACATGCAAGCCAGGATGACAGACAGGTCACGGATAAGATAGGCCAAGATTTAGAGTAAGTCTATTTTGAGTCGTGTTAAAGAGTCTACCTGAGGGTGGTCTTCAAGGGTCATTTTTTTTTTCTAGACCGTTGTATTTAAAACACTGAAACCCCCACAGCTCCCTCAGGAGGAAGGCCAGACAGACCCAATGGTCGGACATAAAAAGTCAGGGGTATGGAGGAATAACAGCAGAGAAAAGGGGTGAAGAAGGCCCAAGAGGAGTTCAAAAGACAAAAAGAAGAGGGGGGGGGCAGCCCGAGAAGATGAACTCCCTGATAGGCAGGCCTCCTGGCTCAAACCAACGTGAACAGGCCCAGTGAACAACCACTCTACTCCACTCCATATCTGAGCTTGTGGGCAAGCTCAGGGGTTGCTTACTAAGGGTTTATTTCTGGTGGTGAACTGTCCCTTCCTGCCCTTCCAAGTTTTAAGGGCATAGCTAAGGGGTTGCATCTAGAGTGTGTGGGGCCCCATGACACCACTCCGAGCTCCTCACTTACTCGCCCTCACTGTACATGCCGTTTTCCCCTTCACAGGGATAGCGGCTCCTAATCCTGCCTCTCCATGTCTTTGGACCAGCTGGCCCGTCGTAGGCAGGCAGTTGGCTTAAAGGTATGAAACAGCTAAATTAGCCTCTAATGGGTATGGTCCTATGACACCCCCCTCCCCCACCGCATAGGCTCCTACTCAATTGCGTACTTAACGTTTTAACCAGGGCTGCAGCATTTGATCATTGGGAAAGTTGGTGAAAAGCCATACAAAGGCACAAGCTTTTACTTAGCCTCACTTTTTTTTCCCCATAAAGTGGAAACAATAACTACTTTTTGTAATTGACTGTGGAGTATTCATTTCACATGACTGTGGAGTACTTATTTCAATAAACCAGGCACCTTTTAATACATTAAAAAGTATGATTAAAAAGTAAAAAGTTCTTTAGATGCTAACTTTCACATGTCCATCCCTGGGCTTGGAGAGGAGCTGGCTAAGCCCTGGGTCTTAGGCAGTGGTCCTCAGAAAAGCCTTCTTCACATAAGTGTGTGCTGAGAGCTATACACATCTTTATGGAAAGACCTACTAAGTACAAAGCAACGCCCTCTCTCCCTGCTGTGCCCCAGAGAAACTAAGAATGTTTGTGCTTGGCCAAGGGTTTGGCATCTCCTCTGAGGCTAAGTTTAACCTGATGCAGCTCTTCATTTCCAATCTAAGGCTTACCTTCTGTAAACTGTTTCTTCTCTTAATGGCACACTTAATTATCATATTATGCCAGATTTGGAGACCCAAAATATAAGCATGACCTTCGATCAACTGGTAGGTGGTCTGGCCTTCATTCTTTCTTTCTTAAGTCATGTTAAGGTTTGACATACACTGAAAACCTTTGACATACACAGAAACCCCTCAGGGAAACCTAAGAAACTTTCTCCTCAGAGAGAAAGGAAGCCACGCTGAGTCACTTCCTTTGTTGCTCTCCGAGTTCCCAAATAAAGTGATCAACAGGGCATACCTTGCCTGTCTAATCAAGCGTGCCTGCTCACCATGGGTTAATACTGGCAATGTTAGTCACATCAATTGCTCAAGACCTGAGGTCAGTCAGGCAATCACTGAGTTAATCTGTAAAAAAGTGATTGGAGTCATCTGCAAGAATAAAAGGCATGGTGGCTACCCTTGACTCCAAGCTGCTCCAGTATGTCTCAGACTACCCCTTTTCATGGTACCACAAACTAACTCAGAACTCTGAAGAATGCCAGAAGGGAAACTGTGGAGTCCTTAATTGTCTTCCTTACCCTAAAGCTGGCCAGTGTTTTTCTATTTATAAGTTTCTTCTCTTTTAATAGTCCTACTGTAGAGTTTCAGCCTATTTGATTTTAAACCACAAAAGGAATTCGTGATTTGACTTAAAAAAAACCTTTTTGGAAATTGACTTTATATGAAGGAACCCCCCACTACCAACACCTACACCGGCAGTGTTTAGCTAGAAATCCCTGAAGGAGCCACACAGCTATTCTGAAAGGTAAGTAGCCATGTTAGAACCAAACCATGCTGTGTCTGATTGCCCATGCCCGTGTGTGTGTGTGTGTGTGTGTGTGTGTGTGTGTGTGTGTGTTGGGGGGTGTTGGCCAGGGTTGGGTTCTCAAAGAGAGTAGAACTCAGGAGGAAGATTTTTCAGAACTTTGGGTATTAAGAAATTATGGCAACCAGTTGTGGCCTAGGACTTTTAATCCTAGCACTGGGGGAGGCAGAGGCAGGTGGATATCTGAGTTCGAGGCCAGCCTTGAAACCGCCAAAAGAAAGAAAAGAAGGAAGAAAGAGAGGAAGGAAGGAGGAAGAAAGAAAGAAAGAAAGAAAGAAAGAAAGAAAGAGGGAAGGAGGGAGGGAGGGAGAGAGAGAGACAGAGAGAGAGAGAGACAGAGAGGGAGAGAGAGAGAGAGAGAGAGAGAACCATACAACCTGTGTGCCAGAACTTTCAGTTTTATATTTTGCTAACCACAGGAAGAAATTAGAGAAAAAAAGAATATGTTGTGTTGTGATGACAGTCAGGGCCATATGACAGTGCCAGAACGATTCTTCCTTGGACTATAATCTCCTGATGAGCAGAAACTCTTTCCTCTCGATTAGCCACGAAATACATGTGCTTCACAGTGGCTGGGACTATCTTCAGGGTTTTCTTACTGCCCGAGGCATGGCCAGCCTCAAAGAAAAGTAAAAATGGAGAGCTCAAAATTCTGCTTGCCTGAGAGAAGCTGACTATATTTAATTTTATTTTATTAATAGAATCGTAGTCCTTAATCCCCCAAGTTCATAAAGTGTTCTCCGGTTGATTATCTGAAATAAACAAACAAACAAACAAACAAGTCTCAAGCAGTTACATAGCATATTTGTGGTCATGCAGATTTGATAGTTGAGGGGGTAAGCACCCCTGAGTGATTCTGTGGGGACCCACCTTGACTGTGGGGACCCACCTTCACTGTGGGGACCCACCTTGACTGCTCATCATAACCGTAAAGGTCTCCAGCTGGACTGACTAGGTTTGGATCATGTCCTACCTCTGGGTCTCTGTATCTATGAAATCAGTACAGGAATCGTACTTAACTCAGAGGTTCTAAACAGGACTCAATCTTTAATACGTGCACCAATGTTAAAAATGTGCCTAATTAGTTGTACTTGCCAATTAAGAAACTAAGATTTCGAGAGTCTTTCTTTTTCTTTTCCTTGCCTCTGAGTTACAGCTTTATAACTGTAACTTTATTCCAGGTGTTTTCAGCCTCTGCTGGGCATGTTTTAGTGGCAGGAGAGAGGACAGAGGGCTTGTCCTAGGGAGAATGGTAGAATTGGGATGACTACGGCCCAACAGGGAGAGAAAGTAGAAGCTGCAGTTGTTAGGGGTGCCTACTTCTCACCTACGCACAAACCTACTCAGAGGAAGGAACCCTTCTCTGCGTGGGAGTGACATTCATGCCAGAAGGGGACGACGGTTGGCGGTGTTATTTTCGCTTTCCGCAAATGTGAATGTTCAAAATAGGGCTTTATCCAATCGGTATAGGTGACACACAGACTATGTATAGAGGTGGACTTGGGCCTGGCGGATGATGAGGGCCAGGTCTCACCAAAACCAAGTCATGATTTTCCATGGACTATGCCCAGAGAATCGCCCCCAAGGTTGCTAGCACGGACCCCTCTGTTGCCTTGGCAAATCTGCCTGCAGGACTCTTGACTTGTTTGGAATGGATTTATCTCAGAGCGGGTGAACTGGGGTTTTGGCTGTGTTTTCATGGGGCACGCCAGCGGCTCACATTTCCTCTCTGAACCTTCCTCCAAGCCGCACTGTACTCATGAAGGGTAAGCATATTCGTTGCTCTTTCCTGTGTTCTGACTCTCTGCCCTGCAGAACTGGCATGCGGCCAGGGGAGCCCGATCGATGAGCTGTAGCTATGCTTAACAGGACTTATTGTCTTGTAGTGTGTTTACAAGTTTAGGAGTGGTTTTGAGCTGGAGTAGTCACTGTAGAGATTTGAAGCAATGTCCATATTATCTTTCTGTGTTCCTTCAGAGTGCCTGGAGCTCAAGTTTATTTAAGGAGCTTTTAGGTCTTGGGAAATCCCCCCCTTTAAGCTTTGAGTAAACACAGAAAGGATCCTAGAAGAGGTTTTTTTTGTTTTGTTTTGTTTTGTTTTTTTTTTTTTTTGAAACAAATAGGTTATGTTTCATAGAGTATAAGTCTGGTCAAAGGGAAGGATGATGAAATATCCTTGCTCTGTGAAAACGTTTATGACCATCCTTCATCTGATTTTGCTCTCCAAAAAGAGAAAGACAATCCAATGAGGCAAATATAAAATTACTGTATGCACAAGTTGGACTTGAAATATTTCTGGAGTGTCCTTAATTGATTTGAAGTGAAGTACAAAAATTTGAATTTTGAACAAGGAGAGAAAAATTCATTTAATCAAAGACTGGGGAAAAATGGCATCCAGCAAAGGGTAAATGTGTACTTGCTAGACACCTCTAAAACAGACTACAATGAACATTTGGCTGATTTGAATCAGAAGCCACAGTCCTCCCCCACCCCGCCTCCTCTCCTCATCTCTTCTTTTTACCCTCAAGTGTAGTTTCGATATGACTAGGGAATGGACACTAAAAATATTTCTGGAATGACGTGACCCTCTGTCTCCCCATCCAGGAGAGCGACAAAGCTGTACAAGGCACAGCACATGCTTTCCGTTCATTTCTGGCAGACCCCTGGTCGACCTACAGATGCCGCTTCTTCTCTGGCTCATGGCATTCAGACCCCCACCCACCGACGCTGTCAGACAAGCAGCTGCAGAGGACAGCTCAGCAGCAGGACGCTGGCCACAATCGCGTCCAGAGCCGCAGCCCCCTGGCTACAGACCACCTCTGCTGCCTCTCTTGGGAGCCCTCCCACCTCCCTCTGGCTTGTCGAGGCCCCACCACAGGGGCTGAAGAACTGGGCGGTGGTGGCAGCTGTGGCCGTGGTACCTAGAGCCTTGGGACCAGCCCGGGCACGTGGGAGCCTGTTTCAGGCCACTCTGCGGCCCCTCCAGGACCAGAGGGGGACCCAGGATAGCCCCAGCGCTCACCACTGCCTCTTCTTGTCTCTAAAACCTGGGCAAGGGCTCAGAATGGAAGGCGGTACTTCTGACATGAGCTCACAGACCAGCCTGACGCCTGCAGAGGACCCGGTGAACCGACCACAAGACAACCCGGAGCCCAGGCAGCAGCTGCGGCCACTACCTGAGCTGTCAGCCTCTACCCAGCCTGAAGCCAAGTATGTGGAGATGTGTGCTTCAGCTGAAGTCCGAAGGGAGAGCCCCCAGACCCTGAAACCGCTACCGGAACACTGCTCTGAGAAGCAGGCCTCCAGGAGCCCGAAGACAAAAGCCCAGGATGAACCTAGCAGCCATGCCCCTGAGGCTCCAGCTCCCGGGGAGAGTCCTGTTTCCTCCCAATGCCTCAGCTCCCAGGCTTGTGAGAACAACTTCTCATCTTCCTCTTCCTCCCCCTCCCCGGTGGATAGTGCAGAACACAATGGCCTTTCCAAAATGGACGACCCCACCAAGCTACTGGGGGTCCTGGCCACCTCCTCTTCATCCTTAGGCTTTGAGAGTGAGCCAGAAACCAGCTGCGGACAACACCGGGGAGAAGAAGAAGCAGGAGACCGGGCAGGAGCCGGGGAGGATAGAAGAGAAGGGGTCGATGATGGAACAGCGTCGTGCAAGGACATTATTGCCAAGTCCCAGGGCAAGAGGGGCCCCCAGAAAAATGAGGACGCACACTACATCACCACCCATGAGATCCAGCTGACTGAGGTTGAGCAGGGTATGGATTTCGATGTAGGGCTGGCTTCTCGCTGGGACTTCGAGGACAACAACGTGATCTATTCGTTCGTGGACTACGCGTCCTTTGGTGGCAGTGATGAGACCCCAGGAGACATCACCACGGAAGAAGATGATGACAATAGCTGTTATGTCAGCACCACGCCAAGTGCCAACGCCACTCGGACTCCCAGCCCCATCAGCAGCGACCTGGCTCACCCCGGGGCCGGCAGCAGTGGCCGTGACACCAGCAGCACAGAAGTAGGCAGTGGCCCCTCTGACAGTGACACTGTTCCTCCACCCACTGGACCTGGCACTGCCACTCCACCTGAGCCTTTGCTTGAGCTCCGGGAGGCAGCCTTAGGCGCATCGGCCACTGCTGCAAGCAGCTGTGGGAGTGCAGAAAGCCAGATCCTCCTGTCAATCAAGCCAACTTCCCGGGCTATAAATGAGCCTAGCAACGTGCGTGTAAAGCAAAACATTATTTATGCTGCCAAGCATGAAGGCGACATGAGCCTCCGAGTCTCTACAGCTGCTGAACACAATTCAAGTTCGCTGAAGCAAAATTCGGCTGCAGCCGTGGCTCAGGACCATGCAAAGAAATTCATTGCCGTCCCTGCTCGCCTGCAAACCAGGTGCGGGGCCATCCGGGCAAAGGAGTTGGTGGACTACTCCAGTGGAGCCTCCAGCGCAGTGAGCGAGCTGGATGATGCGGACAAAGAGGTGAGGAACCTAACCTCCAGGGCCTTCCGGAGCCTTGCTTACCCCTATTTTGAGGCTCTGAACATCAGCTCCCGAGAATCCTCTACTACGCTCTCTGAAGTGGGCTTTGGACGATGGTCAACCTTCCTGGACTTGAAATGCGGAGGCGTTGGAGCCAGAGTGGAACAGAGCCTGCTCCGGAGCAGTGCAGCCTCTGTGGCTGCAGGGCTGAGGAAGGGCGGTGGTACCCGAGCCGCTGCAGACCAGCTCTACCTGCAGACTAAGAAGTCCCAGACCAAAGCCTTGGAGTTTGTGGTCAGCAAAGTTGAGGGAGAAATTAAACATGTGGAGACTCCCCTGTGCTTCCAGAAACAGGTCCAAACTGGCTCTCGGGTGGTCACGCTTCTGGAGCCCCTCAACCTCCGCAGTGAGAGCAAAGCCAGCTCAGCCACTGGGCCCTGCAGAACCACCAAAACTTCTAACAAGGGTCCAGGGTCTGTGTACACAGACGACGGTTCGGAGACCTCAGAGAGCAGCAAGCCTGCCTCCCGCAGCGATGGCCCCCAGAAGAAGTCCAAATTCGCTTCCAGCCTGCTCAAAAACGTCATTTCTAAGAAGATGCAGCGAGAGCATGAGTTCAAAATGGAGAGAGGAGAAGTCACCGATACATCTCACCACAACGCCCCCGCCCCCGGCTCTAAGGAGACAGAAGGACCTCCTGGAGCTGAGAAGCCCTGGGCGCGGGGTCTGCAGAGGCAGAGTTCACGGCACTCTGAGGCTAGTTCTGAGTACACAGTGGTCAGTGTGTCTGATGCAGGAGGAGAAGGGTCTGTTGTAGGTTCTAAATCCCCCATTTTCAAAGCCAGTACTCCTCGAGAGAGCAACACGGCTTCCGGCCGAAATTTCTCCGATGGACACACAGAAGTGTGTGAAATTAAAAAGAGTGCTTCAGAGACCGTGAAGGGCATTTTCCTTCGGAGTCAGAACAGTGCCTTCCGGACATGGAAGGAGAAGGAAGCAGAGAAGCTGGAGGAGAAAGTCCCCGTTGGGAAGCTGAAGCTGGTCAAAGGTGGGGACTGGAGGGCTGATCTTGGGGAGATCTCTGCCAGCAAGGCTACCATCATGTCTCGCCTCTTTGTTCCCAACATCCAGCAGACACCCAAGGACAAACAGCCAGAGAAGCAGGCCACCAAGTACCCTGCTGCTGCTGCTGCTCAGACTACCTCCACGGCAGTGATCAGACCCAAGGCTCCTGAAATCAAGATCCGGCTGGGAAGTGTACAACAGCCAAGCTCAGACTTCAACATTGCCAAGTTGCTCACGCCCAAGCTGGCTAGTGGCAGCGGCTCAAACCTCTTCAAGACCGTTGAGGACAACAGCAGGACCCAGCAGAAACTCTTCCGTGGTGGGGACAATCTGGAAAAAGTACCCCAGTTCCAGGTGAGAGATGTTCGAGACAAATCCAAGGCCTCGGGACCTCTCCACCAGGTGAGGGATGTGAGGAAGCTAATCAAAGGGTCAGGCGATAGCAGTGACAAGGGCAGTGTCACCCCCGAGCAGGGCTTGATGGGGCCTAAGCCTAGACAGCTGACTCCTGCCTCTGGAGGATCTAGGTCCTTGTCCCCTATGGTGATTACGTGCCAGGCAGTGGTGAATCCAAGAGAAGACGGTGTGGACCGAGAGCCCAGGGAAGGTGTAGGCAAAGGGAGCAATGGTAGTAGACTCTTGAACTCCTCCCCAGAAGGTACTGTCTTGGTTCACAGGGCATCTGGCAGGTTGCCTGTGGCCACCATTGCGCCCAACAAATCGGAGCAGGGCTCTTATTTACCTGTGCTCAAGATTGTCTCCAAAGCTTCTGCTCAGAGGACCCCGGAGAAACCCAAAGAGGAAGAGGTCAAGGAGGAGGGGAAAGCCCCAAAGCCAGCCCGGAATGCCTTGGAGAAGCTGACGGCGGCGGTAAGGTCCATGGAGGAGCTGTACAGCTTCAACAGGAATGAATGGAAGCGCAAAAGTGACCCCTTGCCCATGATGGCTGACAGCCACGTCCTGTCACTTATAGCCAGCGAGGAGAAGGAAGGGGTAGCTGGACCCGAAGGAGACCCTGACAAGCTGGCCAAGCAGCTGGCACAGGTGGAAGAACGGGACACAGGCCACAAAGGTGGTGTGGTCCTGAGAGCAGCCCCCATAGAACGTCTGCAGAGGAGAAACTCCAATCCGAGCACTGAGAGCGTGTCTGCCCGGGCGGCTGCCTTTGAGAACATGGCCAGGGAAAGGCCCAGGTCTCTCTATATCCCTCCAGTCCACAAAGAGGTAGAGAGAACGCAACCTTTGCAGCCCCTCCCCCCACTCCCCAGCAATCGGAATGTGTTCACGGTGAGCTCGAGCAGTGTTCAAAAAACTGGGGGTGTTGCTGGCAAGTTCCCACAAGGGCCTTCTCCCGAGAGCCTTTCAACAGCCAAGGGCATCAAATCACAGGGGCTCAGATCCCTCAAGATCTCCCCAGCCACCAGAGCCCCTCCTGATGATGCCACCACCAGGAAAACGGCTGTCAGTTTGGAGAAGAGCAACAGTGACTGTGAGAATTACCTGACTATCCCCCTTAAAGGAAGTGCTGCTTCAGGGGAGTTGCTTGGCAGACCAGGGGCGTCCAGAGATGGGCCCCCCAGCTCCTCGGCTGCCACTCTCTGTAGTTTACCTCCACTGAGTGCCCGCAGCCAGGTCCCCAATAACCCCAAAGGATCTCAAGTCAGTGGAACCAGCAGACCAGCTTGGCGTACCAAACCTGACACCCACCGAGAAACAGTTGCTGCTGCCCCGACAGGGCCACAGAGCCCTGAGCATACTCCCACTGCCGTCTACCACCAACAGGCTTTGCCCTTCGCCCTCCAGGGCGCCCAGCCTCAGGTCCTCTGCTTCTCCCCACCCGGTATGCCAGCTCCAGCCCCTGCAGGCCCAGCTGCTGTCCCCACAGACCCCTTTCAGCAGCCACAGCCACAGCAGACGCAGCGCAAGATGCTCCTGGATGTGACCACCGGCCAGTATTATCTGGTGGACACGCCAGTTCAACCCATGACCCGGAGATTGTTTGACCCCGAAACAGGACAATATGTGGATGTGCCCATGACTTCCCAACAACAGCCTGTGGCACCTATGTCCCTCCCTGTACCTCCTCTGGCCCTGAGTCCTGGGGCTTACGGGCCCACCTACATGATCTACCCTGGATTTCTGCCCACAGTGCTGCCTCCCAACGCCCTGCAGCCCACGCCCATTGCTCACACTCCAGGAGGCAGTGAGCTCTCTGTGGCGGCCGAGACCCCCAGCAAAGAGACAGCTACGGCGTTCACCGAAGCCCCGTACTTCATGGCCTCTGGTCAGTCCCCTGCCTCCTCTTCCTCCTCAGCCCCGGCGGCAGCCACACCCCAGCTTGTGGGGGCCAAGGGCTTTGCCCAGCTGCACGGCAAGCCTGTCATCAGCATCACTTCACAGCCCTTGGGGCCACGGATCATTGCTCCCCCTTCCTTCGATGGCACCACCATGAGCTTCGTGGTGGAACACAGATGACAGGAGTGTCAAGAAAGCAGAATGGGACAGCTCCTGGTGAGTGGCTTTCACTTTGATGATCTGATGATGGGGGGGTGGGGTGGGATGGGGGGGCTTTGTGCTGGGAGTGGGAGAGTCACAGAGGCTGTCTGTAGACACGGGTGTTCTGGGAAACTAAATTCTGCCTGATTGGTGAAGTAACTAGTGTATTTTCCTCATTCCCTCACTCCTCAGTCTGCATGGCCTTTCCCCTTTGACCATTGCAAATTGCCTTCTGTGTTTCTCCCACCAGAGAACAAAGGGGGAAGGAACCTTCCACAAGTCTCTTGGCCTTTGTTTTAGTAAAGGCTGGAAGGAGAAGCAGTGAATCCTGGAGTGAGCCTCTCTCTATGTTCCTGGCTGCCAGGTGCAACAGGCAAACCACTTTAGCTCACCAGAAACACATTTAACATGTTTGCTCCCCAGGGAAGTGTGGAGAGTTTTAAATGGATGTTTACTAAAGTCATCACAAATACTCTTCTCCTTTCTTTCCCGTCTGCCCCTTGGAATTTCTTATTCTAAAAACAAAACAAAAAACAACCCTCCCTCCCCCCAAAAACCCAACAACAACAAAAACTACCTTTTTTGGCTTTGAACCCAACATTCTGATTTATTAATATCGTTCTTTATTATTTATTTATTTTATTCTCTTCTCATATATTCTATCCAGACTGCGGTTTCCCCTCCCTTTCCTCCTGCCCATCTCTCCCTCTCACTTCTCTCTCCCCTAGACCCACCCCCTCCTCCCCTCAGAAAAGAGCAGCTCTCCCAGGAACATCAACCAAACACAAGCATAACAGCAAGCAACCTAAGGCCAGGCACAAACAATCCCATCAAGCCTGGACACAAGACAGCCCAGTAGGAGAAGGGTCCAACAGCAGGCAAAAGTCAGAGACTACATTTTAAAAAAGGTTTTGTTTTTGAGTTTTCGAATGATCAGAATACCTTCCCTAAGGTTTTTAGTGTATCTTATATGTTCTTATGTGTGGATAGATATAAGACGCGCGCGCACACACACACACACACACACACACAGTTTGACCTTCAGGAGAGGGTGAGTTCTGGAGCCCAAGTTACTCCTTGGGTCAAGTTGCATTTTATGCCGTATTACCCTGGCTGAACCCACCATGCTCCAAGGCTAATCCCCATAAGCACCTACTCTCCCTTTGAAAAAGAACAACTTCCATACTTGCAAAGGAAATCAGAGAAAATCTATTTCTGACACCGAGTCTGACCGCGCTCGCAGGCAGGGATTTCTGCTGGAAATACAGTCCGTGGAACTTGATAGGAGGCATGAATGTGAGTGAGTGGCTGGAACCAGGACATCTCAGGTCAAACACAGAAGACAGAGTGAAGATGCCTTCTGGCAGGAGCACATGAGTGTCAGAGCTGCGCACAGACTTGTCTCCCTACCTTGCAGGGTAAGAAGAGTTGAGATTATGTGCCTACAGGCTGCTCACTCCTTGGTAAAGCCACACTGTATGGAAAAGAAAAAGGGAACTGAGCTAAGAGAATACTGTAATCTTGGGGATGAGAGACTCTCTAACATTCCTGTTATCTCTAGTAAGAACATATTCCTGCCTGCCCTGTGTTCACGTGTGTGTGTGTGTGTGTGTGTGTGTGTGTGTGTGTGTGTGTATGTATGTGTGTGTGTGTGTGTGTGTGTGATGCTGATTCATGCATTATCAGATAATCAGATAAGAAAATGTATGCATTGTCAAATGAGGTAAACAGACCTCTATTACCAGCTTGAGGGCGTTACCATCTAACCATCCAAAGTTTATCAGCATGTCAGCAGCTAGGGGAGGGTCTTGCATGCTATAAGGTCTCTCCCAAGATTAGAAAACACTGCACAGGATCACATTTATTGGGACTTTTGCTTAGGGTTCAAATAAAAGCAAAAAACGTCATTCTAGTTGCAACCCAGAGAAAGATTGTTCGGATGGTTCCTCTAAAGAGTCTTCAACAGGCACTGCCCTGTGTGGGGACCACTAGTGAAGAGGGATGGGAGAAACACAGGAAAACTCTAGTGTACCTGCAGAGGAGACCCAGCATGGACGATGAGCTTTGCACAACACTATCCTGTAGGCAACAGCATTTTGATCCCCTGGACAGATGAGTGTTTACCTAGGGCTGTTTGGATCAGCTAACCCCTGGGGGTTTGTGAAGCTGTGGATGTGCAGGGAGCCTAGGAGGGTGCACAGCCGTCCCATGGCATCCTCATATGGCAACAACCAAACAGGAAGAGAAAGCTGGATTCAGGGAGAGCTGCTTTCAACCCCCCACTTTCATGGTGTGTTCTGAGTGGCCCTAAGGGACTTCTGAGACCATCAAACCCAGATCCTTTTTGTATCAAAATTGCAGGAGGAAAGCGAGGGTTCTTTAAAGATGTGAGGCAACCCTTCCTTGGTTACTGTCTCTCTGTGTACGGCTCGGTTTTCGACCTGGACATTGATCTTAGTGTCTTTTTAGTCTCTGACCTTTGTCTTTTTCCTTTTCTCTGGGGGCAGTTTGATGGTGTCTGCCCTAGTGTTCCCCTCACTATCTGAGAAGTTATTCTGGGTTCTCTATTAATTTTTTAGTAGCACTAGCTGTCCCAATGTGGCTTCTCATTTCCTATCTACTCTAACTGAGGTGACTTAAATGGCCCCTCACACACATCTTATGTCCGGGTCCTTAGTTTTTTT
>NW_022196898.1:85344209-85373078 GCF_008632895.1 Mastomys coucha
TTTTTGAGGATTTTGTTTTGCTTTTGTTACGGAATTAATTGCTAAAATTGCGGGACTGGGTGGACTTGGCAGCTCTTTCACCACAACATCCTTCAAAACACTGAGCATCCCTGGTAGGTCAGAACTGTGCCGGTCTCCTGAGTCCCGGTGGACAGAGGCCAGAGGCTGGGCTGCTACAAACTCCCCGTTTCATTTTCTGTCCATCCCATAATTACATCCCATGGTCAATAGATTATTTCTTTTCCCTCCCCTAATATGGCTGTGGCTCCCTCTCCCAATTAGTATAACATTAACATAGCTGCAGCTTAGTTCTATAATATTCATAATGTGCTTTTATTCTAATTGCCTTTTCTCCATTTTCACTGGATTGAACTTCTCTCTAGCTCACTCTCATACCTTTTTCTCTTCAGCTCTGTCGTGCACACACGTATTAGCCAAGGCTGGCCTTGACCTTATCTGAGGTTAGCCTTGATGCTTGACGCTCTGATGTTTCTGCCTCTGCTTCCCAAGCTCTGTGGTTACAGGGGTGCTCTGTCTACCTTCATAATTCCTTCCTTACCACAACTTAGCCTCATGCTACTGGATTAGTGAAACAAGTAGATAAGTTTCTTAATCCCTGTTAGGCAAATGAAGATATAAATTGCCCTAGTCCACAGCAAATGAAGTCCGGGCTGTTTGCACTGCATGCCTGCATCATTACAGAAGGTCCTTGGTCACTTGTTTCCCTTAGCTTTCCCTTCTTCCTTATGAGTGATCCCCCTTCCCTCGTCGGCTCCTTTGTGCCAGGCTTACTTCCTCTGAACTTTTCCAGCATCTTTATTTTGCCTCTTGGCCAGTCAGCCTAATAAAGAATTATGTGACATTTGTGCTCTCCTGGAGGAGAGCAGAATATAGCCTGGCTACGCTCTGAGGCTAATTTTTCTAATCAGGTGGGAAATAAACATTCTACCCAAGAGAAAATTGATTTGTCTAACTATTTCACTATCATAAGAGAAAGAGAAACCAATGGAGCTTAGGGGTTTGCAGCCCCTTAGGACGAACAACAACATGAACTAACTAGTACCCTCGGAGCTCCCAGGGTCTCAATCACCAACCAAGGACTGCACATGGAGGGGTCTGATTGTTCAGGCAGCATGTGTATGGTAGAGGATTGCAAAATCGATCATCAATAGGAGGAGAGGACCTCGGCCCTGTGAAGGCTCTGTGCCCCAGTGTAGGGGAATGCCAGGGCCAGAAAGTGGGAGAGGGCGGGGTGGCAGGCATGGGGAAGGGGGAGGCAACAGGGGTTTGTTTTTGTTGTTTTTGTTTGTTTCTTTGTTTTTTGAAGGGGAAACTGGGAATGGAGAAATTTGCATGTAAATAAAGAAAATATCTAAAATAAAAAAAAAAAGAAAGCAAGAAAAAAAAAGAAAGACTGTGGGTGTGTGTGGTATGTATGTGGAGTGTGGTGTGTGTGTGTGTGTGTGTGTATGTGTATGTGTAGGGTGTGGGTGTGGGTGGTATTGTGTGGTGTGTGTGTATGTGGGGTGTGTATGTGTGGTGTGGTGTGTGTATGTGTGGTGTGGTATGTGTATATGTATGTGTATATGTATGTGTATGTGTAGGGTGTGGATGTGGGTGATATGTGTGTGGTGTGTGTGTATGTGGGTGTATAGAGTGTGTGTGTGTGTGTGTAGTATGTGTGGTATGTGTATAGGGGTGTGTGTGTATGTGTGTGTGTGTGTGATGTGCTGAATTTGAGAAAAGGACTAGGAAAAGCAGGGAGAAGGGAATAAGTTGAAGTCTGAATATATCCAATACACTAAGCTTCTATGTGGGTTTTTCTCATGATTAAAATGTTTATTTTGATTAATATGATTAAATGTTCAGTCAGAACACTCTATCTATAAAAGAGAAACCTGAGCCATATCAGGGACACTAGATTCCATGTTAGTTCTTCAGTAATGAGAGGGTTCAGAGGCAGAAGGGTATGGGAGGTAGATATAAGGGGACCCCATCTCCCCAGGGATGCTGATGGGTGGAAACATTTTGGGTAAGGGGAGCCATGTGCCTCTGAACAGAGCCCAGGTCCGTGTGACTTAAAGTCAGGCAGGTGGCACTGAGTGCAGCACTATTACTTACTAGTATAGGCCGGTGTTGCGGACACTTTTATATGTAAAATGGAAACAATTTTAAGAAAAGTTGTAAAAATGGAATTGTCAATCCCTTCAACAAACATGGCATGTCGAAAGTGTCAATATTTCTTGGAAACTCGAACCCATAAACCCCCCAAATTCCTACAGGTCCTGGACAAACCAGAAAATCAACTCTATTGCTTCAGACATCCAGGGTGGAATCAGGGGCCTGTGCACAAGATCGCTGAAGTTCCCAATCAGGCGACAGCGATGATAGCTCACCAGTCCCCTCAGAGCTGGCTGGTCTCCAAGCAAGCCAGTTGGCTGGGTGCCAGGGTATTCTAGTATCCCCCCACAGTCTTCCAGCCTGTTATACAACTCTGGGTCCAGCCTACCAGCTGCGTGTGGTGATTTTCCTCTCTGTCTGGGCACAAGCCTGGGAGGAGCAAGAAGTCTGCCCTGAATCCCTGATGAAGGTGGTCAGTATTTCAGGTCTAAACTCCTGAGAAGGCATCCAGGGAGACCCCTCGGTAATACAGTATAACTAACTCTCCATCTTTACTCTCGGGATTCACTTGAGAAGCTGCTGGTGGTTTTCATTGGGTAATTACTACTATTTTATCCTTTATAAGAATTAGACCAATACTTTCAAACTTTTAACAAAATTTCTCTAAAATTAACAGAAACACAAAAAAAATACCTTATGGATATCCACAGAGCATTATTTAGACTAATGATCCCTGAATGTGATCCTCAGATATTGTATAAACAGATTTATCTCCATTGTTCAGTTGGTTGTTCTCTTGGAGGGGAGTTTTTTAGGCTGCTCCTCCCCCTGCTCCCCCTTTTCCTCCTCCCCTCCCTCTGCTATTGGCCCCCTTTCACTCTACTCAGAGTCCTTATAAACCTTGCCTTATGACAGCATCAAGCCAGAATTACTGTCAAGTTCCTTCATGTAATTTAAATTATTCTTCTTAGTCGCATGGTCACTTCTCTTTCACACGTGATTGTGCTAGGTTTCCAATTGTTGTTCTGCATCTGTTGAGATGGAGAATCCAGCTTAGCTGTGTAACTGTGTATCAGTGAGTTCCAGGGGAATGCTAAGCAGTAAGTACCACATGTGTCATACAACAGCTCCGGGGAACTGCTTAGCTGTGGGCAATGCATGCTCCATACAGTTCCTTTAGCCCCAATATATTTTCTCAATATAAATATGAAACAAGAAGATATATTTGAAGCATATTCACGAGCTGCAAAAAATTATTATCCTATCTCTCATTCTTTTTTTAAAAAAAAGATTTATTTTTTTATGTATATGAGTACACTATAGCTGTCTTGGTTGCTGGGAATAGAACTCAGGACCTCTGGAAGAGTAATCAGTGCTCTTAACCACTGAGCCATCTCTCCAGCCCCTATCTTTCATTCTAAATAATCAAGCTCAAATAGGTGCCCCCCCAGGTCACAGGACTAAAGTACCCCTTGCCTTGCATATAGTTAGAGAGATGTTATTTGAGTCTTCTATCTCAAGGTTATATTTCACATGATAGAGGCATCTTATTTCTCAACACATAGCTCTTGAAGTTCATTTTATTTTCGTCTTCATAATATTGCATCTGAAAATCAACTTCCAGGCATTAAAAAAGATTCCCTAAGCAAAGTTCTAGTAGATTATATTAAAAAATTTTAAAATAGAGGAAATGGATAATTTTATACACTTTTGAATGATGTCAGTGCTGTCTTCATATGGGTTTAATTGAGTTATATATTATAGACAGTAAATGTAATTTATATAAAAAAGGACATTGTGAGAAAGTTCACATAACTTGCTTAATGGTCATTTGCTTTCCCAGAATCCCTAGGCCAAGGGTTCATTGATCTAATTAAATTACTAGCATAGTAAAATTCAAATGATGCCATTTAATTTAAATACCAGTTCTGTATGCTAATTTTAGGAATACATACAATATACCATTTTGTCCTTGTGAATGATTTCAGAGAAACTAAACATTTAGCTTTAAAATCATTTTGAACAGCTAACTGAATTTGAGTCAGTATTAAAAGACAGGTTCCACTTGGTGGCACTTTCTGGACATCAGCAGTGTCTAATAACTGTAGCACATGGTTGCTAAGCACATTTAAAACTGTAAGGTACATACTTCAGAGAAATGGGCCAAGTAATCAAATAGCAGACAGGGAATGCATTTTTTTTGTACTTTTAAAGGGGAATATTCTTTCAGAAAGAGTCTTCTTTTTCTTTGACCATGTTTGCATTTTTTTTTTCTTTTGCAGGAGCAAGACAGAAATAAGAACTGTTCTTTAATTTGAAAGTTTCATTGTAACACTGAATTCATCTGAAAAAACTTCCAGTTGTGTTATGAACTTTTATTTCTTATGAACCATGTGTGTAAGTTTGTATATTCTCCTGAACAACTGCCTTAAGGTAGCTTTTGTTATTTCAGTTTTACTAAGATGACTGAATGGTTGCACTTCTCCCCAGGAAGCATTTCTTTTTATACTTTAATACAGGACATAAGCTTTCTTGCCACCGCCTGTGCTCCTGCACTTGTGACCAGGCACACAGTACACTGAGTATTTGAATGGTTCGTTCAAAACAGGCAGTGGCATCTGATTGGTTCGATGGTAAACCAAATCAGCAAAACAATAATTAGGATCAGAAATCACCCTGGAGTTTCTTGAGCTATGTCAAGTGTAACTGACAGGATGACATCTCCTACTTAGTTTTTAAACACAACCGTTTGCTTCCAACAATAGCCAACTCAGACAACCCAGTTCTGGCTACTGGGCTGTCTCAAGCTCTTGACCAGGTTTGGCATGATTTCCCATGTAATCATGACAAACGGCAGTTTTGACATTTGTGGTTTAATTTTTCCCATTTGCACAGCGCCACAACACTGTTTTTGTCATAAAGCAGAGTATTTTGAGGTATGGGAGAACCCATGATTACACTGAAAATTAAGTTTTAATTTCAGGAAGCATAAACCACTCATTCTCCTTTAAGACTATTCCCTCTATGGTTGTGCCTGCCTCTCACTGTTTGCAGCCGGAAGAGGAGCCTGTTTGGGGAAGAAGACAGAATTGGCTGTGAACTTTGTTTCAGTGTTTCCAATTTGCTCCAGCCCCAACCATCCCACAAGAGAAGCTTATAATTACAGTGCCTGCTTCTGGCTTCAAGTTTTAACAATTGTTAAGATTCCAAATCACCGGATGCATTGCCGACCAGTTGTAACCCAATTCTGACTGAATGGGTACATTCAGCCTTTCCTAATTAGTGTCTCAATTAAGCGATACACTGAAGCATTTCTTAATTACTTTCTCAAATACCCCTTTAAAACACAAGTATTAAGTCTCGAGATTTCTGTAAGGAATCTCTGTTCAGTTTTTTTGTTTGTTTAAAGATAAAGCATTCTGGTAAATTCTCTAGATGATCCTTTTTATTTTGACAATCATCAGTATTTGCTTTCCACCTAACATTGATTCTTGAAGTGAGAGAGATTTTATGCCTCTCAGAATACTGAATTTTCTAAGGCTTTTAAAATTTTAATACTTTGTCACTGCTTTGATTTTTGTCACTGCTTTTGATTTTGTTTGTTTGCTTTGTTTTGTTTTTTAAATCCAGGCTCAAAACCAAATTCAATGCCACTTCCGGGGCCTTTCTTGGGGGGGTGGAGAAAAAAGTTCTAAAAATTGAGTTCTTTTAGACAAAGAGCAAGATTTGAAGCAGGAATAGTGAGTGGGCTTTGGCCACAATCCACTCAGTTACCAGACAATGAGCTGTGAAATGAACCCTTGTCTCTGAGGCATACGGTATGAAGCATGGTCTCTGGGTTAAAAGATGCCATCAGGCCATACTTAGGAAAGCATCATTACCCCATCATTACATTTTTTTCAGTCAAACTGAGAGCATATAAGGGTCACTTAGTACTGGGACAAGAAGCTAGAATCCATTTCTTTCCAAGATGTCAAACCCATAGACCTGAGAGCAGCAGATGTGACGTCTCAGGGGTTTGAGAGCAACAGATGGAGTATACAGGGTTTGAGTGGAGAGAGGCTGGGCCTGGAAGGCCATGAAAGTTCCGTCAGACTTCTGAGACAGTCCCGTGGGTTTGTTAGCCAGTTCCCCACAAAGATAGGAAGAAAATGTGTCTTGGGCTACTATGAATAGTTATCACCAGCAGATCTGAGCCTTCCGTTCTCCTCCCACTGTAGGAGAGAAACTTGGGGTGGGGGTAGGGGTGGGGGAAGAACTTTTTATTTGTTGCTTCTATGTGAGAGCCTGAGCCCTCATGCAGCTTGCCAAGGATGTGGTCAATGTCCAAGTGGTTAAAATGTAATTATAAGCTGATGTTTATGCCTTTCATGGCAGCTATTGATCATTTCACAGTTGGGGTCACCATCTGAGGTTTACTACCTTAAATGATAAAGAAAATTCTCATAGGCACATGCTCAACCCTTTGTTTGGTCATTTCTTGAGCTTGTATGGACATGTGAATGAAGTGGCTTTTCCCTCTTTTTTTCAACCAAAGTGGAATGTACCAGGAACCTAGACAGTCTTCTAGTGCAAGAAGCAGTAACGCCCAGCAGTATCTTTTAACTACTGAGCTCTTTGTCATGTTTTCTCTAAAAACCTACCAGTTAAGAACTATCCTAATAGAGCCATGAGCTTGGATCTAAACAGAATGTGACCTGGCTGTAACTATTTCCTCTCATGGTCATGTGTGAGGCTTAGTTTCCAGAATGATCATACTAAACTCTGGAAGGAATTTTGACTCATTTACTGCTTTTTTTTTTTTTTAACCCCTGTTGGATAATGAGGTCATGTTGAAACAGACCCCTGTTTGACTTGTTTCTTGAAAACTAAACACATTTGTAGCCAGTATGATAATTCAGTTCGCCAGAATTTATTTCTTTGAACACTTATTGAAACTGTCATCAGGAGTAAATGAAGCCCAGGATTAAGTGTCTGTGTAAATATGACTCCTCTTGAAGTAACTAAGCTAACAATGAGTTCTACTCTGATAGCTCCATGATACCTTTCAAAAATTAACATGTAATTCAAATTCATCTTGTATCGTTAGAAGATGTCCAGTGGCATACATACCTTTTTCTTTATTCAGATTTGACCTTTTCACCTTTGCTTCTTAAAGAGATTTGATACATTCTGACTCTCTTCAGCCACTGTAGAGACAGAAGCCTGTGTTTGCTACAAACCAGACGTTCCTATTACCTGAGAGCTCTACCTGGGACTGTAGGGCAGAATTGATTCTTAAGTAGATGGCTATACTTCCACAATGGCTGTGTGCAGTGTGGACTTCTAAGTAGATGACTGCAATCTCATGATAAGTGTGTATATGTGTGTAGAAAACACATTCAGCGGTACTCTTTGTATTTAAGACTATCACAGAATACATTTTCCTATGTGGTGCTTGAGGAGTCTCATTCTACGGTTTACAAGGTGTAATATTTGCACCCTAAATTCTCAGGGTGTGCTATTTTACCCAGATACTTGAAAGAAAAAGGTGCCCTATGTTTTATCAGTACTGTTGATGGGAGAAAATTATGTGTAAGTGTGTTTGAGAAAACTGCTCATAAAAACTAAGTCAATAAGCTCTTAAGCTTTTACATAATCTCTAAGGAGATGTATACATAGGTGATATATATCGTGAAGAGACTGCTAATGTGTTCTTTAACTTCCGGGTCTGAGAGAGGCCTCACCGGTGCATAGAATCACTAAGAAAGCGTGTAGCATTTACTCAAAAGTGCCTTGAACTTGAATCTATTCTGAGTCACACTCCGTGTGTGACATGTGTGAACAAAGACCCAGAAGGAGGACCCTGAGCATGGACTCCGGTGTGTGCCCTGTGTCTCTGGGGAGACCTGAACACTTACTGCAATACTCGTGAGCTAGCCATATCCTCAGTACTTCATGTTATAAGTGCTTTGTTGGATTTACTCCTGTTTGACTCAAAATGGTGCAGAATAAAATACACACATCTAGTTTGGTTTTTCTTTTAAGTTTCTGAATTGCTCCTTTCCAATTAGTATTAGTGGCATCAAGTCCTTTCTAGGGATCCCTGAGTTTCCTACTATGGTTGGATCTGTTTTCTAGCAGGCGGTCTCTTCCACTCCCACCCCTTCTGAAGATGTGTGTTTTTGTGTTTCTATATGAAATTATATTCTTGTATAGTGATGGCTGAAGAGAATATGAAGACTGTGGAAGTTATGTATGAATAGGAGAGTGTATATTGTATAATGCATACAGAAAGATGTTGGATGATGACGAACTGTACCCCAGACTATGAGAGATGGCAGAGAAGTTCCTGGCTGAGGTTTGATGTGATGGTACAATGTGGTGAGCTGGCGACGGGAACTTTGCATCCAGCCAACAGCACCAAGATTTGCTTTCAAGTGCTTTTGCCTCTGGAGAAAACTACTGAGATGGGATTCCTTGTGACATGCCTACTTAACCTTTGACTGCCAGCATTTGTAAGGTGCAATCTTGTGTATTGGTTTTTTTATTTTGACAGTTTTGAAAACTTGTTTGTTGTTGTTTTTCCAGTAAAAGTAACCACAAAGAAAATGTACACTGTTGGTCTTTATTTTAACTCTCAAAGCAAACTTTGGACAGTTTCATTTTCTCCTAATATCTAGTTCGAAACAAATACAGTCTGTAAATACTATACAAACAGGTGCATTCATTTTCTATTGCTATGGTAACAAGCAGTTGCAGATTCAGTGGTTGAAGACAATGCATATTTAGGATCTTCTAGCTCTGGAGTTGAGAAGCCTGGTATGGATTTTTCTCTGTACCCAGAAACTATCACCAGGCCAACCTACGTGTTGTCTAAGCGTACCTGCCTCATGAAGTCCCATCTGTGGAGTTCCTAACAAGGTAACTCACTGCTTCACTGACTCCAAAGGGTTTCCTTGACAATTGTCTATGAGAACCCACATGGAAACCCAAGAAAGCTGTGCTCATTATTCTCCTTAAAATCTGAAGATTACACAGTGACGCTCCATGCTGCTGTGGTCCCTAAGCACGGCCCTGGCCAACTGAGATCACTGTGAACATGAATGTTCAAGCCATGTGGACCTACACTCAGGAAAGACTTCAGCACTCCTTGTGTTCGAACAGGAAGGAGTTGGGCAATTGGGGGTGAGAAAGAAAAAGCAGTTCAGTTATATTTTCAAGCGCCACCTTTGGCTTCTGGCTCTGGTTTCTTGGGGATTTTCAAATTTCTTCCTGTTACCTTGGGCGTACCCCATTTTTCTCTGCACTGTGCTGCCTCCCTAGTTGTCCTTGCAATGTGGGGAGGAAATAAGTTGTTGTGTCTTGCTCAGAACACTCCTAACTTCTTCTGTTGTGATAAGACACTGACCACAAACAACTTGGGGGAGGAAAAGCTTCATTTCAGCTCATAGATTAAAGTCCATCTCTAAGGGAGTCAGAGCAGGAACCCAAAGAGGAACTGAAGCAGATCAAGGAGAAACGCCCCTCACTGGCTTGCTCAGCTTTATTAGACAACCCAGGCTTACCTACGCAGGGCAACGCCACCCACAGTGGGCCGGGAGGTTCCACATCAAACATTAATCAAGAAAGTGCCCCAAAGACTTGCCTACAGGCCATCCTATGGAGACATTTCTCAAATGAGATGTCAGTTGACAAAACAAACAAACAGCTAACACACTGGTCTTCATTTTAGCCTAAGCCCCCAGTCCTAAAATTCCCAGACTCACACTATATATGCAACCTGATTTCCCTTAAGGTTTAGATTAATGTCACGCAGATCATCTGGTGGCCTGTCACAGGCTTTCATCCTCATAAGCAAACACCTTAAACACAAACTGCTGGAATCTGTATTTATAAACAGTTCCACACAACTTCTGAGGTAATCTTTTTTTTTTTTTTTTGCCATTTTTTTAGTTCATTTGTGCTCAGCCACTGCCCTTAGTAATAATGGAGCTCTGTTTAATCCTTTGATCCTCTCCTCCCTAACTTACTGGCTTCCAGACAATCCCCTGTCATTTTGATAGAGAACTTATCCACCTAATGGAGCTCCGATTATCAAAGACCTGCTGCAATATTGTAAAAAGTGTAGCTTTAGAACCAAGTATGTCCATTCTTCTCCTTACGTATTGCAGAGCAGTGACCCCCCCCCCAAACCTAGTAGACTAAAATAGAAATCATGTGGTCAGCTGACACAGCTGCAGGTTAAGCAGAGCTTGGCATGAACGGCTTGTCTCTGCCTCACAGAGCAGCAGATAGGGGCCCGAGAGTTCTCTCTCCCAGTGCTCATTGACAGACCTGACAAGTTGCTGCTGTATGATGAGAGCGCTGCCGAGCCACAGACAAAATGACTCCGGGTCCTCTTGAGAGCTTCAGCCTCTCAGATATCTTCAACATGTACACGCTGGGTTCCATCAATGCCAGGAGGTAGGGAGCCGCTTAACGCCCTTCTCAGAAATGGATACAGCATCATTTTTATCATCTCCGTGCACCAGGCAACAGGAAAATAAAGATGCAGTAAGCAGGAACATAATTGCCACCTCTAACTGAGAGGTTTGCCACAGAATTGGGGACATGTCTTACCGCTACCATTTGTGATAATAGATGTTATAAAACAGACATCTTAGGGAGGAGTTTTAAGGTCTACTCTTTGATGAGTTTAGTCGAACATTGTAGAAAAACACACCTAGAATGAGGGCAATCAACCATGGGTTAGGTGGGCAGGCTTCTATGTTTGTGTTGGGCAATACATTGGAGTCAGGTAGGGCAGACATCACAGTTGTCGTCCTTCCACTGTGGAGGGAATCAGTTTCCTTTGGGAAAAAAAAATGAGCACCCGTGATAGCTATGCCAGGCATTCTGGTCCAGGAGAGATGTTAAGTTTTCAAGAAGCCTTGACCTATGGTGGGAACGCCTGATACACTTATAAAGCTGCTTAGTCCTTATCAATTACCTTATCAATGGCATAGAGAGTGAAGGGAAACTGGTCAAAGGCTGCCAGAAAGAGAGCCATGCCAGCTACGCAGCACGGAGCTGGCAGGGGTGAAGAGTTCTGGGTCTGGACAGGACCAGGAAAATAAGGGCCTCGAAGAGACTGGATGTGAAGCAAACACTACCAAGGGCAGTGAGGAACAGTGTGTGGACAAGGAGCATTTGTCAGCGCCCGAAGCGGGTGATTACCAGCAGAAGCAGTGTGGAAAAAATAACTGATGTTTTTTCCTGCTCCTTGAAGCTATAGTCTGGTCAATACAATGGCCCTTACAGACAGCGTTTCTGTGAGACTTATACACTTTCAATACTATTGGATAGAGAGTGAAAATAGATTTATTTCAGACAGAATAATAACTGTTTTTCTTTCTCCATACCATTGCCAGCAATTAGGGAACTTCTGGAAGTTAGCCATTTTGACTGGAATGAGGTAGAATCTTGATGTATTTTTGATTTGTATCCCCCACCCCCAATGACTAAAGATCTTGGCCACTTCTCCAAGTATTTAATGCTTTTTTTTTTTTTTTTTTTTTTTTTTGCATTTCTTTGAAAATTGCCAGTTCAGCAGTCTATTTTCTGATCACATTATTTGGGTGCTTAATTTTTGCAGGTTGCCTTGTTTATCATTTTTTGCTGCTGTGACCAAGTCCTTGAGAAACACCAACCAGCTCAGGGAGGACTTACGCTTTGAGGGGACACAGTCCATCATGGTGGAGAAGGCATGGCGGCAGGAACTTGAGGCACACTGGTTCTGCGGTCAGGGAGCAGTGGACAGAGTGTGGCTGGGCTATATGATCTCAAGGCCTACTGTCTGTGACATACTTCCTTCAGTGAGGCTCAGCTTCTTAAAACTTCCATGATTCTCCAAATCAGCAGTACCAGTTAGAAACCAAGTACTTAACCATGGCCCTGGGGGGACTCTGTGCATTCAAAGTGCAAGGAAAGCCTTTATAGACTGCAGCTGTTAATATCTTGTCTGATGTGGAGTTGGCAACGATAGTCTCCTATTCGGTAGGATTTTCTCCCTATTCTGCTGCTTGTTTCCTCTGCTGTTCAGAGCGTCTTTAACTTTATGCAAGTCTATTTGTCAGTTCTTAGGATTGTTTCTGCCCTGTTAGTCTCTTTACACAAAGAGTCTGTGCCTATGCTTATGTCTTCAGATCTCTTGTCTGAGTTTTTCTCTAAGAGTTTTAGAGTTCTGAGTTTTACACTTTTACACTATTTGACCCATTTTTAAAGTGTATGTCTGTGTGTGTGTGTGTGTGTGTGTGTGTGTGTGTGTGTGTGTGTGTGTAAGATATGGATCCAGTTTCATTATTGTGTCAGCTCCAATGTGCTGGACAAGTTGTCTTTTTTCTAATCTATGTGCCTGATACCTTTGTAAAAGGTTCTGTGGCTATAGCTATGTTGGTTTATTTCTGGATCCTCTATTCTATCCCATGGGTCCACATATCTGTTTTGCGTCTGTACCTTGCTGTTTCTCTTAGAAAGCTCTGTGGTGTAATTTGAGGTCAGGCTTTACTGAGACCCAGGGATGCTCTTTCTGCTCAGAATTGTGTTTGCTATTCTGGGTCTTTTGTGCTTCCTTGTGAACTCCTGAGTTCTTTTTTCTGCGTCTGTGAAGGACGACATTGGAATTCAGTGGAGGCACATGGTAGATTGCTTTTCTTGATGTAGCCAGTTCACAGTACTAATTCTGCCATTCCATGAGCGTGGGAGGTCTTTTTATCTTCTTGTATGGATTTCAGTTTCTTTTAATGGTGTCTTTCCGTTTTTTATTACAGAGGTTTGCTACCTTCTTTGTTAGGGTTATTCCTGGGAATTTTTTTAATGTATTGCGAACAGAATTTTGTTCCTGGGTTCTTTCTAAGAAAGCTTGTTGTTGGTATATAGAGAAGCTACTGACATCATTATGTCAATGATGTATCCTCTTTGATACTTTGATAAACGTGTTTATCACATTGCAGAATTTTTCTGTTTATTTTTAAGGGTCCTTGAAGTAGAGGATCCTGTCCTATGTCCTTCCATTAATGAACAGGTAATGTGATGTAATGTTACTCAGCCATACAACAGAATGAAGCACTGATCATGCTACAGTCCAGACAACATGGAGAACCCAATGCTGAGTGAAAGAAGCGAGCCTCAAACAAGTAATATATCTCATTCCATTAGCACGAGATATTCAGAGCAAACAGGTTATTGATTCCTTAGGGTTAAGAGAATGAAAAGATTGGAGGCAATAGCTAAAAGGGGAAAGATCTCTTTATGAAAAGATGCAAAGGTTCTAAAAATGAATATGATGACGATACACCATGATTATACTAAAATACTGACTTTTACAAAAGAGGCAATGTGTGTAAATTCTAATCCTGTAGAGATTGTGCCAAAAATTATTATATGTTATTGAGAATTCAAACTTGCTTCTGGACCTAACACACTCTTCAGAGAGGAAGAAACTTCTGGCAGAAGCAAAAGGGAAAAGGAAAGAAAGAGACCTATAATACAGAGAGTGGGAGAGGACTTCCGAAGAGCCATGACCCAGATCTAGAGAGGACCACAAGAGCTCCAGGAACTTAGGACTCTTCCTCACAGCTTTATAGCTGCTGCTCCATCGTCACCCAAACTATCACCTGGATGCTGTTAGCAGTAAATATTTGAAACTTGAAGACAAATATAGGACAGTGGTGCCTGACAGCAGGTGCTGGGGCGATGTTGCTCAGAAATGAGCCCCAATTCTATTATTCTCTAGGTCAGAAAATGTCTTCTGTGCTTCATTTTCTCCACCAATAAAGTAACCGCTCAGTGTAGTAGCCACTAACCCCGCAAGTCTACCAAGCACTTGAGGTGTTAGTTTGAGAAGCAGGGAACAATTCGTCATGAGCCATCCTGCATCCAAGGACAGGGGACAGCAGTCACGATTCATGCAAGAGAAGCTGGCTAAATCCTCCAAGCAAGTAGGCAGGTGCTGGCTCAGCAGATCCTGGAAATCCACCTTATGGGCATCCTCTTGCTTCCAAATCTCTTCAAAATACAAAGGCAGTAAAGTGTGCAGGACTGGAGAGAGGGCTCCAAGCAGGCTCAAACTTACGTTTCTGACTCAAATACCTCATTTCCCATCCTGGCATATAGTCCAGTTCTCTTAAATTTCTATCTTGTTTATCTAAAAAAGGGAATTATTGCTTGCCTTAGGTTTATGGATCCTTGTCTCTTTGGAGCATATTTGGAGCATGCTAAGTCCTACCCAGTCTCCGGTGATTGGGTTCAGCTAGGCTAGTGGGACACTCACGCTCCACGTCCCAGAGTCCTCCCTTCCAGAGAAAAGATTACTCTACCTTTCACAGAGGCAGCTGTGGCTTTATTACACAGGCTTAGAACTGAAGTTCCTCAGGCCACGCCCCCTCAGCCTGTGCCACAGATCAACCTGCCCAACCCCCAGCATCAGGAGAGTACCTCCCCCAAAGCCAACCCACCACCTTCCACATTCCCACCCACCTTCAAGTTTTGACTTGGTTTGCCATGCTTCAGTAAGACAAACATGCCAATCTATATCGGTAACACAAGTGTGCCAATCTATGTCAGCAACACAAGCATGCCAGTCTTTGTCACTTTGTTGAAAACTTGAGTTGTGTGTTGTTTGCCCACAACACACACAACAGAGTCCTGAGGGACTGGTCCATCTCCCTCAGAGAGCCGAGTAGAGACTGTGTGCTTGGCTTGAATGCAGTGCATCCCTGGGTTCATCAATACGTGGATCAAAGGACCATGGTTTTAAAGTAATACAAGACAATAGGAGCTCAGGAAATTACACATGTTTATTTTTTATCACCACAATTTGTTTTCTACTCCAGCTACACTTCCATTTCATGTGTTTCCACTTCCATTTTAAACTTCCATTTGTTTAGTGGACAAACAAGCACCTGACATTGGAGGCGAGGGGCGGGGGGGAGCATTATAATAAACACATTTGCTTTATTAATAAATATGTTTAAATGCCTGGTGTGGTCTTTTAATTCACACAAATAAACATAGTCTTTATTTAATTTCATAGTTTTTAAATACAAATCCATCATTTTCTTGAAGCAACAATGTTCCCAATTGTTATTGGATGTTGCATAAATAAATTGCAGTCAAGTTGATGGAGTTCTTACCACCCAACTATCGAGGTATAGATAAAGTGGTAGCTACAGGGGTGTTCGCTCTAGAGAACCATGTACCACATTACAGTATCAAAAAGACACATCCAGAGGAAAAAATCTAATGGGTGCTCTGAGACTCAATTATTTTTACTCTTGTATGATAATTCCATTTTTAAAAGGCTAAGTGACTTCCAAGTAATCTCACTGTGGTGCCAGCAGAGATATGTCACAGTATGCTTTAATTCTGTCTCTTACCTTCACACTTATAAAACTACCAGAAAACATAAATATTAATTCTTGAGATTGACTAACAAAATTCTTTTAAGTCTTATCTGTGTCCTTTCTCGAAATCTTCCCATATACACCAGAAGAAGAAAAAAAGTAAAGAAAGAGAAGAAAAAGTAAAAAACAAAAAACAAAAAAACAAAACAACAACAAAAGGAAAATGGTTTGCTTGGGTTCCATCCACCCTGGCCCTTCTTAGGCCATGTGCTTCATAGAGAGCAAGCTTAAGGTTCTGTCGAGGGTTCACTTTCACTGAAAAGTTGTTGAATCAATTTCACATTTGCCTATACTTTAATGCTGTGGGTTTTTTGTTTTGTTTTGGTTTGTTTGTTTGTTTTCTTTTGTCTTTGTTTTTATTCAAATACTACTTTCTCAGCACAAAACTAGACTCACTGTACTGGCTAGGACTTTTGCAAAGTACAAGAAGTAGGCATGTTGCTAAGCGTTGTTTGGTGACTCAGAGGGACACTGTAGGTCATCTCCTGAATAGGCTCAACTTTAATCAACTGAAGTTCTCCATTGCTCTTTACAAACATCTTAAATACAGGTAAATATGTAAACACTGTGCTCTCAGAGAGCAAGGATTGGGCACATGAGAGCAGATCATTCTCTCAGAAAGGGACCCACGAGACTCAAAACCATCCACCAGAGTTATCACTTTCTGGCTGAGGCGGGAAGACCACGTTGCACATCTCAGAGTTCTCTTGATGGAGCGGGAGTTCACATCCGGCCACTTGGCTCTCTTTTCTTCTCCGAGAGACATAGCCCCTACCTGTGGATAGCCTTTCATATTTTGTCTCAAATTGCCTGTATAGTAAGAAGAAGAAGGCCTGGGTTACACACAGTTAAGCCACCCACGCTGGTCCCTGCTTCTGCCCTGCTCTGGAAGTTCTGTCGGGAGAGGAGATGTTGAAACTATTCTTTAAAGCGTTTTCACTGTTGTTTCTTCTGATACCAACAAGTACATTGTGACTGGATGGAGTTTTGGAATCCTACCAGGCTTTCTTTTGGGAAGAGGGAGCAAAATCCTGGGATGCTGTTAAACCCTACAGACCTTGCTGCCTCCTACCTCCAGGGTACTCCCTCTTCAAAGTACTGAGTTCAACATGGTTGAATACTGAGAAAGAAATATACCCAGCAAATGGTTCAAGCAAAATGGTGAAGCAGTCTAGCTACCCACGTGGCCGGGTTTGTGGCCACTGCACATATTTATGGGGAATTACTCCAGACAAAAATGTAAGTTATTATCAGTGAACACCAGAAGTTCTGAACATAAGCTACTATTATTTGTTCCAGGAGAATATAGAGCCCTGTTGTTTGTAATTAAATCATTGCTGTACTTTTTTAAAATATGGGTCATGAAATCCCAGTAGAATAAGGTACTCAACTTTGGCCTGGTTATCACAAAAGGTGATGTAAATTGTGACTTGCTAGTTCAAGTGTACAAATTACAGCTTACAGTTAGATACTGTTCAAGAAGACCTTCCTAACTCCTATGGAGGAGTTGGGTGTTACCTAGACTCAAACCATGCTTGCTTTACAGGATAGCTCTTCTGCAAAGATGGCAGCTAGACCCAAAGACGTGGTGTTAATGAGAGTTCGGCCCAGAATGGAAGAGAAGCTGTATAGATGCATAGACAATTGTATAGGAGGTTTTCAAGGACCTCAGCTTTCTCATACTAAAACCTAAATTCTCAAGACTGAGCCCAAATTTAAACAAGGTCAAGTTGTTGCTGTAAAAATAACTGTGGGTTCCCTTGGGCTATAGGAAATGGGTGACCAGATGTATTCTGTCCAGGAAGCAACTGAAAAGATACCAGACAGCAAAGGCTCATGTGGTTTTTCTTTTTCTTTTCTGAAATTAGGTGGTAACTCCCAGAATAAACTGAATCCCTTTTTTTTTTCCTTAAAAAGTTATTTCTAGGTTAAATATGACTTAATTCCGTATCAAACAAATGGACCCTTTGTATCTTAGAAACCGAGTTTTCTTTGTTCTAATCTATCATTCTCGTCTTTAAGGATGACGTGCTGCTTCTGTGGTTTTCACTGTCTCCTTTTATGTTTCACACTGAATATTGAGGAGTGCATGCAAATGCTTGGTGAGGCAGGAGAGGCTCTGGAACTTGTGCAAGCCAGCTAGCGGGAGAGCGAGTGAGCGAGCGAGCGAGCGAGCGTTCATCTTACCTGAGTGGGGCCTCAGCCCTGTCCATCTGCATGCAGACCAAGAATGGGTATTGCGAGAACTGCACTGTCGAGATGAACTCCAGACCAGCCTCTGTCTCTGCTCTGCTTTCCAGGCCAGCTTTCACGAAAGACGAGTCCACTGTGACATCGCTGGTTATCACCACAGCCACCCTGCAATTTTAACAAACATCTCTTATTGCCCCATTCAGCAGGAGGATTAACAGAACTTCAGCAAATCTCAATTCATGGTGCCATGAGGAAATACTTAAGAATGGAGATGTGACCTCAATGCACATAAAGTCTTGTTGAAACCAGGAAACAGTGGTGCCAAAGATTAACCACAGAAGAGTCACTCTTTCCCTGGGCTTCCCTTGCCTCGAATTCTTGACGTGGGAGCTAAATGCATATTACATATAAGCTGTTTGGAATATGTATCCCCAAGACGAAGGTGAATCATGCCTGGAACTTAGTCCTTTCTCAGTCCCAGAAACATCCACATTTTCTTAGAAAGAAGTGTGAACACACAGAGAAGACACCTGGCATTTATGATATTTTTCTTGTTAAATTCTTAGCTTTGTTAGCTAGTTCAGTTCCACTTCATTACTTTCCCCAAGGGTTTGCTATAGGCATGTATATGGTTGCCAAGATAAATGAAAGAGTGCTGTGTGACAGAGAGCCATTCCTGGGGTGGGATATAGATACACAGATAGGATGAGTTTAGCAGTGGTCACTTAGAGAACCAGTCAGACAAGTTGGATAACTAGGAGATATGGTTCAGTTGACAATGATGAAGTTAAAAAAAAATCTAGTACAAATTTGGCTTTCTTTAAGCAACTGTAAACTTCAGCTAAATGGTGGGAAATTATGTGCATGGTGAAATCAGATTTACAGGTCCATGTTTTGTTCTGCTTTTTTTTTTTTAAAAAATAGGAATGCTATGTTTTGTCTGGAAAATTATCAAAGAACCTTACTGCTGTTGTTCTCAGTATCAAACAGGCCACAGGTTGTTTGAGATGTGTACAGGTAGCCTGTAGTCCTTTACCCCTGTCTTATACACAAATGTTTAAGGGCTGTTATTTGTGCAATGAACAGGCAAATAAGATAGAAGACAGGATAGTTCCACATGGACACTGGGAGAGTGGAGGCGTGAAGGGGAAGTGAGCTCAGCAAGCAACGTGTACCTATGTGAAAATGTGCTTATGCACAATGAGCATATGCAGAGAAAAGTTTAATTTGGTTAAAAATGAGATTATCATTTTATTATAACCCAGTAGAATTAGCAACTGAAGAGAGATAGATGCCAATAACAGAGATAAGCTTAAACTTTTATGTTTCATGTTGTAATATTAATATGAGATCTTGGGGATAAACAAGAAAGGAAAGGCTATGGTTTGCCAGCAGGGTGTCTGTGCATGAGTTTGACAAGGGATCAGCTTTGCTGGCTAGCTCAATATCAACACAAGTTAGAGTCATTTGAGAAGAGGGACTCTCAGTGGAGAAAGTGCCTCCCTAAAATCAGGCTGCAGGCATGCCTGTAGGACATTTTTAAAATTAGCAATTGATGTGGGTTAGCGTGTTGGCTCATTGCGGGTGGTGCCACCCCAGGCTCATGTTCCTGGGTGATTTTATATATATATATATATATATATATATATATATATATATATATATATATATATCAGGCTGATCAAGCCAGTGAGCAGTGCCTCTTACTGCCCTCTGTATCAGTTCCTGCTGGGAATTCTTCCCCAACTTCCCTAGAGGATGGACTACAAGCTGAAAGATGTAATAAACCCTTAAAAACCCCAACTAAAACGACTGTCAACTGCTGACGTGAAATATGAAAGGAGGATGTCTTCAAAAGCAGGAAGAGCTTCCATGTTCATCTCGGTGCTCCTCACCTCAGTGCTCATCTCAGTGCTCCTCACCTCAGTGTTCATCTCAGTGCTCCTCACCTCAGTGCTCATCTCAGTGCTCCTCACCTCAGTGCTCAGCTCAGTGCTCACCTCAGCGCTCATCTCAGTGTTCCTCACCTCAGTGCTCATCTCAGTGCTCCTCACCTCAGTGCTCATCTCCATGCTCTTTATCTCAGTGCTCCTCAGTTCAGCGCTCACCTCAGTGCTCACCTCAGTGCTCATCTCAGTGCTCCTCACCTCAGTGCTCATCTCAATTCACACCTCAGTGCTCATCTCAGTGCTCCTCACTTCAGTGATCATCTCCGTGCTCACCTCAGTGCTCACCTCAGTGCTGACCTCAGTGCTCTTTTCAGTGCTCACAGTAACCTGTTTCTAAGATGCTATTGATGTAATGCATCCCCGCAGTCGTCTCTGGTCCCATGGCTTACAAACATTTCAAACAGAAAGCACAGATGTGAAACAGTCTAAAGGGTAAACAGCAACCAAGACACATTCTTGCTTTGTTGTTGTTGTTGTTGTCGCACTATGCTTACCGATTTTTCACTCGGGTTTTAGACTCGCGATACCACAGACTGAATTCCATTGAGCCAGAAATATCAATAGCTAGACCACCCTGGATCTCCATGTTGGCCTTTAGCCCAGATTGCAGCTGAATATCCTAGAAGCAAAAAACATAGTATAAGCAATTAGTTAACACATCTTTCAGAGACATACTTGGCTTCCTGATACCCAGTCCTCTGCTGGAGGACTTTGTAAATGTGTTTGTTTCCATGCAAGCTCAGGACCTCTCACCTACTAAGCCAGTGTTTTTGCCATCACACTGTACTCCCAGTGAAGAAGGTTTGGAAATATAGTACCCTGATCCTGGTCACCAAGGAAGGCATTGCGGATATGCTAAATAAGTCAAAATCGTGGAGGAATGGACCATCAATTGAGAAGGCTGCTTTCCTTCAGTTGCTGCTTCTCTTCGGGAGGGGCAGTTCATTTTCAACGCGTGGCTTTAGGCAGGGAGTCAGCACTATCCGGGAAGAGTATCTGATTTAGAAACACCGAGGGTGGGGGCCAGCAATCTGCTTCTACTATGCCTTCATGGGATTCTGGCACAACTGAGTTTGAGAACCACCGAACCAAGAGGATGAACGAATTTCCATCAGAAACCTAGCACGTGGCTTTTTTGGAAACACGAAGATTGGACAAAACGGCCTGTTCGAGTCCTTAAGCACTTTGCTAATAGAATGCTGAGGCAAACGCAGGCAAGTGCATCTTCTGGCAAAGAAACAAAGGCGGGATGAAAATTCTGAGAGTAATACTCAAGCTCCAGGAACTGCCTAGGTCAAGCTAGGAAAGGAAAGGAAGGCACTTCAACCAGGCTTCAGCACCCTGCTGTTTGACACTTGAAATGACATCCAAACACTGGTCGAGCCAAGTACAAACTTCCCAAAAGCACAGTGACCCTCCTGGATGGTTTTTCTGAAGAGGCTTCGTGGGAGACTGAAATCTGATGGTCGGTGGCCGTGCTGAACGCGACAGCCATTCGGGAAACACAGCCCTGTACCCTTCATGCTGGTGCTCCTCCAAAGATGATAAGCGTTCCTGGCAGCCAAGAGCGTGACTCGCCTCTTTGTGCAGCTGCCATAAGCAGAACAACAACAACAAAAAAAACCATGCATTCACCAGGTACAAATGCCACAATTGCGCTTTTTAGAAAGGAGTGCGCTTTTCTCTCTGAATCTCTGAACAAACAAGAGAAGCAAGCATGGCAGGGACCCTCTGAGGACCAGCTTACACCCAAGTGGCCTAAGAAAGTTTGGCCTTGATATGAAAATGCTTTCATTCTGAAGGTCAGCCCTCAGAAGAGCATGGGGTGCTCAGTGCCAGGGCTGGGACATGTGACTCCACATCCCTAAGGATGCTTAAGAATATCCTTACTCTAGAGCAAAAATGGGGTTGCCGTTGGGTACAGGGGAGATATCGTGCTTCAGAACGAATGTAAAAAAACCCACAACTTCTCCTGTAAAATCCACGACAGCCACCCCCAAATGTGGATCTAGACCTCTGAAAAACAGGGAAGACATCAGAGGTCGGCTGCACCCCATGTCCATGTCTGTGGCCACGTAACTCCTGATGCATCCTGCCTCAGAAATGCTCCTTTTCCTTGTGTAATCTTTTGTTTGCTTGATTTGAAACACAGCCTCATTAATCCATCTAGTTCAGTAGGACCTTAAAGTGTAGATCTTGACCTTCCCACTGGCCATACATCATCTGGACGCCAAAACATCCAAGCCACAAGACAGAGCGTTTCACAGTTATCAGACAAAGGGCCTTGTGTGAGAAGACCCTAGTCATTGAGAGTGGTTTGGAGAAACACTTTGTCTTTTTCAAATGATTCCTTTTCTTCCCCACAAAGGGACCAGGGAAGAAGTCATGATGAATTCTACTGAATCCACTTACGATGACAAACCAACTCATCTGCACCCACCACCCTGCCTCTGTGGAGGGGAGAAACTTTACAGTGCACTGGTTCTGTTTCTGTAAGGAAGTGAAAGCAAGTGGAACTAACAGAGGTTGAGTCCCACTATGCCCAAAGCCTTACACATGATAGGTGGTTTAAACAAGCCAACATACGTCAGTGACACTCTTCACTGATAGACGCTATGCTCACCGGCTACACTTAGAGCCAGAACTGCCCACACCGTGTCTAAGGTCTAAGCTGCTCGTCACAGCTGTCACACAGTCACAACGCTTTGTCTCACAGACTTCAAGTCTATTCTGAGGGAGATCACAAAGAAGACAGAGCATAAACCTAAGTCCTCAATTGGCCTAGAATGCACATTGATTTAATGTTTTGTCAACAGACGTCAAGAAGAAGGCGACAGAACTTTGTGTTTGTGATTGACGTGACTCCTTTGCTCTTTAACTCTGACCTGAAAACTGTTTCTTGTAGAGACATACAGAAAGAAAGATGTGTGTGTTTGTGTGTGTGTATGCACGTGCACGCACACACACAGAGGAGCGAGTGGAAGAGGCAGAGACAGACAGACATGCACATATAGACACAGAGACAGAGAAATATACACATACACTCGAGAGCACACACACACACACACAGAGAGAGACAGAGAGGCAGAGAGAGAGACAGAGACAGAGACAGAGACAGAGAGAGACAGAGAGGGAGAGAGACAGAGTAATTCTATCTGCCCTGGAAGTTGTGACAGGCTACCAGCTGCCAGCACTCCCTTCAATGTCAGCACTTGACCTGGAGTGGAATGTGCTTCTGAAGCTAGGGTGGAATCACTGGAGTGGCCTGCAGAGCCCAGGGCCTCGGTCAGTTGTAAAATAACCTCAACTCTGCCAAATACTTCAACCTTACACACACGGACACTGGTCATGGCTAAAATTGAAGGGGGCAGTCTCTCTTTGACCACGCTTTGCCCAGGGTGTCTTATCTTATGAACAGAAAACTCATATAAGAAAATTTAAATCAGGGATTAACAAGCTATAGCCTATAGGTTCTCTGCCTCGCTGGTTGTTTTTGCAAATAAAATTTTATTGGAGCACAGCGCTACTCATTCACTATATTGCTGATGACTGTTTTCACTCAGTAATCGTGGGGCTACACAGATTATCAAGAGCATTGGCTCTTCTTGAAGGTGGGAATATTCACTCCCTGACATGTATATGTTTGCCAGCACCAAGTGCTTATTTATGTGTGACTTAAGGGCTAGAGAGAATGAGCTATACTTCTGGATTTTTTCTCCTTCTCTTCGTTCACACGAAGAGAAACGTGTTTTTCTTCAGAGTGCACCTATGCTGTGGTGGTTTGAAAGAAAACAGTCTCCAGTCTCCATAGGCTCGGGGTGGGGGGAAGGCACTATGAAGAGCTGTGGCATTGTGGGAGGATGTGTGTCACTGTCATTTCCTGCTGCCTGGCGATCAAGACATGAAACTCTCATCTCCTTCTCCATTACCATTGTCTGCCTGCACAGCACCATGCTTCGCCATGATAATAATGGACTAAACCTCTGAAACTGTAAGCCAGCCCCAATTAAATGCTTTCCTTTGTAGGAGCTGTCATGTTCATGGTGTCTCTTCACAGCAATAAAACCCTAATTAAGACATATACCCAGTGCAAAGCTGCAAAATACCACTTGCCTTGCAGCTAGACACAGCTCTGTGGTGACATTTTGGATTTTGGCCAGTAGCTTTCTACTAGCCCTTCTCGATGGGCACCCAGCTCTTCATCCTTCCCCTTTCCTTCTTTGGGGGTAAAGAGGGTGGGGTTTTCTGTGCCAGAAGGGGAGTGGCCATCACATAGTCACAAGGTGACAAGTGTGAGAGTAAAAGTCATAGTAAAACTGGGCATGGTTGTGCACACCCTGAATCCTACCACTTGGCAGGCATAGGCAGTCAGATCTCTGTGAATTTGAGGCCAACTTAGTCTCAGTGGTTTCCAGGCCAGCCAATGTTACACAATAAGACCTTGGTTCCAAAAAAAATCACAGGCAGGCAGAAGTAAAGTACACAAATTCTGGTCCCTGAGGACTTCTGTGTCAATGCTGCGCTTCAAAATATTTATTGCATCATAAAAGCCAAACTGGCTACCTTGAACTTAAATAAGGAGCAATAAAGAACAAGACATGATATTATTTCATTTTAGCCATTGGTATTTTGGGGTGAGTTCTAACAAAATGCAGTATCAAGGGTTTCCCCAGCTCTTAAACCCAGGACTTCATAACCAGATCCTAAAACAAAACAAAATGAAACAAAACACAACAGAATCTTCAAATGATTTTTGAAGAGCAATACAGCTGAGAACATGTTCGAGTCTGCTGTAACTGCCTCACTTTGTAGCAGAAAACCATGGCTTGAAGCTATGTAGTTGCTTTCTTCCCAAGATTCTACGAAGGGAACTGAAAAAGCCAAGCTCGAGCTCAGCCTGCCAGGTAGGACGTCATCTCATCCCAAAAGAAGCCAGTCCCACAGCACATACACTGTAAACTAAATCACCATGTAATGCTTCCATAGAATAAATACAAATTAGAGGATATACCAAATGCCCCATAAGATGTTACCTAGAAACATTCCATTTTTAATATCATCCTGCTAAGGTGGGACATGCATCAAAACACTAAAGAAAAAAATGTAAGTATCAAGCACTCAATCTCTAGGCCTGTTCCGAGAGCTGAACCCTCTCTGTTTCTCAGAAAATCCAACTGGACAAGTTGTCTAAAGCCCACAGTATCTTAGACACCGAAACCGTTCCACATAAGAACAACTGCTATACTACTTAGCACCAAGGAGCTCTGAAAAAATAGTCCTGAAGAACAAGGTCTGGGAAATGGAAGTACTATGTTCTCTAAGAAAGAGCAAGCTTCTCTAACAGCCTATGGCCCTGACACAAGGGCTGATGTCAACAGGAGCTCAGGCCCTGGCTAGTTTGACATCATCAAAATGGTGCACCACCCTGATTTTCATAACCATTGTCATTGCAAATGGTGCCAGCTAGCTCAGCTCCTGCATTCAGGGTAAAAAGACAAGACACTACCCAACCCCATGCCCCAGTGCAGGAAAACCATGTTTGCAGGTAATACCAGATCTGTTCTGCTGTATCGCAGGCATTCTCCACTAAGCAGCTAATAACAGAGAAGGCAAACGGTACTTACCTATAGCTAAGGGGAAAGGACGGCAACAGCAAGAGGACCAAAGACATACGGAGTGAGCTCCAGGCTCCGCAGAGCTTTCTAGACATGTTTAAGTTTTGTCTGCTGAGCTGGGAGAGGCTCAGTTGGGTCAAGCGTCTGCCACACAAGCACAAGTCCTGACTTCAGTCCCCATCACTCACACAAATGCCAAGGCACAGTAGTATACACCTGTAATATGTACAGGGAGGTAGTGACGGGAGAATCCCTGGGACTTGCTCTCCAGCCATCACAGCTTAACTGAGCATGCTCTAGAGTCAGTGGGAGGCTGGCTCAAAAAAATAAGCTGGAAAGCGATGGTGGAAGACTTCCAAGGTTGACCTCTGGCTTCTACACGATCTAATAGTGCAAAGATCTGCTTACTGTGCACAAATACACACACACACACACACACACACACACACACACACAGGAACTCAATAAGTACTTGCAGGCTGAGAAAGGTAGAGAATTACCTGAGAATGGTCTATGAGCAGAATAAGTCCTTTCACCACGCTGACAGGGTCGCCGGACGCTGACAGCATTTTGGACATCAAATCACTGTATCCATTAAAAAATGTGACAGGTCTAAGCTGAATATCAAACAGGATGGCAGACATGCCAGCATAAGAGTCAAGGTTCTCCTCTCCTTCATCAGGAGTGGCTGCAATTAAGCCTTCGAGCCCTTGGGCTTCAATGACCACCTAGGGAGAAAAGGACACAAGGCAAATGGTCTCAGATTCCCTGCTCCACTGGTGACGGAGAGGTCTCTGAGCTACAGATAAACTTTCTTCAGGACCCAAACTTCAAGTATCTCCTGTGACTAGGCAAGAATAAAAACTAAACCTCTATGTCTAACATAATGGAGATTAATTTTCTCCATGTACTCTTCCCAACTACCCTTGGATGTTACGGAAGATTTTATTCATTTAGTGGATGAGAACAGGTGAATATTCACTTAGCTAGTATACAGCAGAAGTGGGGCTTGAAGCCTTGCTATGTGACTACAAAGACCACAGACCTCTTGGAGGGCATCACCAGGGATGCTTATTCACTTTCCCCAAGCTGTCTCAAGCAATGGACCTGCCATCTTCACAAGCCTCTGACAGGAGATGGAGAGGCAGGGGCACTCCACCCAGTCAGCTGTGCTGAGAGGGCACACTCAACGCCCCTCCAAGTCAAACTTTCATCCCTCACCACAAGAATGAGGCCACACTCTCAGGAAGCTCACACCCAGATGACCAGCCCGTAAGGAATTTTGCTTATTTTCCATCCTGCATAGCCAGGCTCTAACCACTGTGTGCTTGGCATTTCTGAGGGCACATGAGACAGCAGGTGGCAATGCCTTGGCATGGCAGATATGGAATTCTGACCATGGTGCTATTGAACAGGATGATGAGTTCATATTGATGAGCACCCAAGTTTCCATAACAATGGATCATCGTTGAGGCTTGAATGACTTCAATTAGAAGGTTATAATCTGATATTCATAAAAACCAAAGTGATGGTACAGTTCACAGTAAAGATAAATCACCATTTCATTTAGGACTAGAATTCAACCAGTTCTCAACTGCTAATAATACTTGATTCTTTTCTTTCCTAGCAGTATTGGAGAAATATAAACTAATTCTTTAAGAGTTGTACATTGTCTTTTTTTGTACATTGAAGTTTCTTATAGGGGCAAACAGTCTCTGTAGAGATAAGCAAAAGGGTAAACAGCGTAAAATTAAATACTTAGGAATATCTAAGTAATGTGTCCCTGAATGAAAGTCAAACTAGCAAATTCTGGGGCAGCTTTAATTGTCTCTCTCTTTCTCTCTCTTTCTCTCTCTCTTTCTCTCTCTCTCTCTCCATCTCTCTCTGTGTGTTACAGATATATATATATACATATACATATATATATTCGCACACATACATATGTAAGTCACCATTAACTTACAAACAATACACACACACACACACGTAAACTACCATTAACTTACAAACTAATTTGTAAGATATAAAATATATTCTGTAATGCCACTCTCAGTATACACCGTTTTCCCTCAGACAGGTTTCTTTCATTGGTAACTCATGGGTGTGAGGTACCTGACTACCATGAAGCTCCGCCTTTCCGATGTACTGGAAGATGTTCAGGTTACTTCTCCTCAGGATGCCAGAACCAGAGTAAAGGATGTCAAGGCTGTACGTGGATGCTGCGTGGGCACTACCTAATGACAAAAGAACCACGGGACTCGGTCACAGCTCCGGCAATGTGGACGAAAGGGGATGGGAGGGGAAGCTCCATGGGGGTCACATACGTTCTATGTAGCCAGTATAGGCAGAAGAGGATCCACTCTTGGAGAAACGGTCATAATTGTGAACAGCCATCTCCTTGAGGACGCGACGGATCATTTTACTGCAACATAGAAGAGAAGACTTTTCATTCATGGTAACGTCTGTTTCCCAGATCAAACTGGGAAGGCAACCAAATCCCCAGTGAAGTCCTCATGCCACAGCAAGACCCAAGGAAGTGCTGGCTGGGCACCAGTGGCAAGATGAGGGCTCTCCCCTTCATTCGTCGAGGAGCTGACATTTAGTTTGGTGTCAAAAGGACAGAGAATAAGGATGCCCAGTCATGAGATGCCTTCAGCTGACTGGTGGACACTTTGGGAGCAGAAAACTCAGATTCTTTGAATCATCACAGTTGTGCTGTGAAATTGTATATAAATTTAAGAAAGCTGTGCCAAACAGGAGGCTGCATTTTTTTTTTTTTTTACTTTTTCTTTCCCTTCTAAAATCATCATTGACAGACAATACAAAAGCACAAACTTCTAGGATTGCTATCTATGTATTTTCCACCACAGAAAAAGACCAGTAGAGCCCACAGGAGAACGATTCTCTCCTCTAAAGCTTCAGCTCTCCCTTCATGTCTGTGTTGTGTTTGTGGAATTAGCATTGACATCTTCTCATTTCTCATGACCTCACACTAATCCAGTAACGATACAACTACAACACATCGAACCCCCCACTAATCAGCTACAACACACCTAGCTCTGAGGCAGAGGCATTTTGCAAGGCAGGAATAGCTCTTTATTAATAATCTCCCGCCAGTTAGATTTAGCAAGGGCAGGTAGCACTAGAGTTAACCAGATGGCGGGGGGCAAGAGTAAGAAAATAAACAACACAAACCAAGGTCACTTGTCATCATCAGAACTCAATTTTCCCACAATAACAAATCCTGGGCACACCATCACACCAGAACAGCAATATTTAGATCTAAAATCACTTATAAGGATGATGATACAGGACTTTAAGAAAGACATAAATAGCACCCTCAAAGAAATACAGGAGAACACAGGTAAACAGCTAGAAGCTCTTAAAGAGGAAACACAGAAATCCCTTAAAGAACTACAGGAAAACACAATCAAACAGATGAAGGAAATGAACAAAACCATCCAGAATCTAAAAATGGAAATAGAAAACATAAAGAAACCAGAAAGAGAGACAACCCTGGAGATACAAAACCTAGGAAAGAAATCAGCAGCCATAGATGCAAGCATC
>NW_022196898.1:85373613-85373868 GCF_008632895.1 Mastomys coucha
AAGCAAGAAGGTAATCTTTCAGCAAATCCACACAAACCTAATTCCACCTTTTACAACAAAAACAACAGGAAGTAACAATTAGAAATTTGTTGGCTGTCATCCAGTGGTCTCTCTAATTTGATAATTGGAGAAATAGGTCCAACATTGTACAATCTATATACACTTTCAGCTTGTCTGTTTGTGACAGTGGCTGTGTACAACATAAGGGTCTTGAAATTTTGCTTCTCCTATCTCAGCCTCTCTATTAGCAGTATT